>NW_019943047.1:166819-195489 GCF_002910315.2 Salvelinus sp. IW2-2015 | reverse complement strand
TGCAACTGTACACGTTTGGGCGTATGATACTGTATTGGTGCAACTGAACTGTACTGGGGTATGATACTGTATTGGAGCATATTAACTGTTCTTGGGTATGTACTGTATTGTGCATATGAATGTCTTGGGGTATGATACGTGAATGGTATATCCTGTACGTCTTGATAATCGAATGACCGTGTACTGGTATATCCTGAACTGCTTGGGCCTATTGGTAATGGGAGTACTGTAGTATAGAGGGGTGGAATTTACCATCTGTAAACTGTCTGAGGGTATGACACTGATTGTATATCTGTAAAACTGTCTTTGGGGGTATGATACTGTACATGGGTAAGTGAGTAATACTTAAAGGCTGTTTGCGTGTAGGGGCAATGATACGTATTTGTATAATCTGTAACTGTTCTGGGGGGGCTATGATACTGTATTTGGTGCATATGGCTGATATACTGTCTTGGGGTATGATACTGTCATTTTGTGCCAAGTATATCTGATACAACTGTTCTTCGAGGAGGAGGTTATTAAAAGAATCACTTAATTGTAAATATCTGTAAACTGTCCTTTTGGTGCTCCGGCTTTACTCAAATACTGTATAGCGGTTTAATCTGTTAACCCTGTCTCATTAAGGGAACCTTTACAAGGGAGATCTTATATACTGTTTTGTTTGGGTATTATTGTGTGGAGACTGTCTTGGGGGGGGCGGCAATAACTTATTTTAAAACAAGGTGGAGACAAATCGATAAATATAAGGATATAAGTGCGTGGCTAACTGTTCTTGGGGGTAGATACTGTATTGGTCATATGTAACTGTCTTGGGGGTATGATACTGTATTGGTGATATGACTGTGTCTTGGGGTATTGATTACTGAATTGGTGCTATGTAATTCCTTGGGGTATGATACTGTATTGGTATATCTGAACTGTCTGGGGTATGATACTGTAATTGGTGCATATGTAACTGTCTTGGGGTATGATACTGTATTGGTTATCTGTAACTGTCTTGGGGTATGATGCTGTATTGGTCATATGTAACTGTCTTGGGGGTATGATACTGTATGCGCTGCATCTGTAACTGATCTTAGGGGTATGATACTGTATTGGTGCATATGTAACTGTCTTGGGGGTATGATACTGTATTGGTGCATATGTAACTTCTGGGGGTATGATACTGTACTGGTATATCTGTAACTGTCTTGGGGGTATGATATCTGTATTGGTGCATATGTAACTGTCTTGGGGGTATGTACTGTACTGGTATATCTGTAACTGTCTTGGGGTATGATACTGTATTGGTATATCTGTAACTGTCTTGGGGTATGATACTGTATTGGTGCATATGTAACTGTCTTAGGGGTATGATACTGTATTGGTGCATATGTAACTGTCTTGGGGGTATGTACTGTATTGGTGCATCTGTAACTGTCTTGGGGTATGATACTGTATTGGTATATCTGTAACTGTCTTGGGGTATGATACTGTATTGTGCATATGTAACTGTCTTGGGTATGATACTGTACTGGTATATCTGTAACTGTCTTGGGGTATGATACTGTATTGGTGCATAGTAACTGTCTTGGGGGTATGATTACTGTACTGTATATCTGTAACTGTCTTAGGGGTATGATACTGTATTGGTGCATATGTAACTGTCTTAGGGGTATGATACTGTATTGTGCATATGTAACTGTCTTGGGGGGTATGATACTGTACTGGTATATCTGTAACTGTCTTGGGGGTATGATACTGTATGGTGTATGTAACTGTTTGGGGTTGATACTGTATTGGTGCATATGTAACTGTCTTAGGGGTATGATACTGTATTGGTATATCTGTAACTGTCTTGGGGTATGATACTGTATTGGTATATCTGTAACTGTCTTGGGGGTATGATACTGTATTGGTGCATATGTAACTGTCTTGGGGTATGTACTGTACTGGCTATATCTGTTACTGTCTGGGGTGATACTGTATTGTGCATATGTAACTGTCTTGGGGGTATATACTGTATTGGTGCATATGTAACTGTCTTAGGGTATGATACTGTATTGGCATATTAACTGTCTTAGGGGTATGATACCTGTTATTGGTGCATATGTAACTGTCTTTAGGGGTATGATACTGTATTGGTGCATATGTAACTGTCTTGGGGGTATGATACTGTATTGGTGCAACTTTCTCATTCATCATTATTCAAGATTCATTCATGATTATCTGAAAATCATGGTAGCGTTTACATGAATATAGCAGTGATAAGAAACATATTATATTATGATATACAGTAAAGAGGCTCCAAAATCACACAATACTTTATTTGCCATTTATTTGTATTGGGAACAACATATTCTGAAACACAATCAAAATAAACAGCAAATGCATCCAACAAGTGTGATCATCACAAGTTAATCATGGCATGGAATATGGTACCAAATACTAAACTTGACGACTTTACTACAATACAGGTGAATTTGTCCAAATATGTATGACACCTTCAAAAAGGGGGGACTAGATACATAAAGTGCTTTGAATTCTATAAGGTAAACAGATATGCATGAAAATACTCTCAAAGAAAAGGTGACATTCTGTACATCCGTCGCATATAATTTTTTTAATCTAAAATGCTGGGGTATAGAACCAAATTAAACGTTTTACAATAACAATGTCTTTACAGTAGACATGCAATTTGCCTTAAAGTTTCATTAACAGTGCACAAACAAGTAAACCACAAAAAAATGACCTCTAGTATATCTCAAATGGCAAGACACCTATAGCAAACAGACTTGTTTTCTCACACGGTGCCTCCTGAGATTCACAATGTGAACAACCTGACAGCTGCAATTCTCTCTAAACTTTGTTTTTTTTGCCAATTTTTTCTCTCTTTTTCTTCATGTTGGTGACAGTGGGTGTTAAACAATATGGAGCGTTACATTGAGAGCGGAGGGTGGGCGGGGGCGATACAGGCTCCCAGCAGAAGCCTCAGTGGAACACTAGCGGGGCGGTGACGCCCACACACCCTCGCCCACGTGGCACTACCAGGCTGTGTGCCAGGCGGAACTGGGCTCGGAGCTGTGGGCCGTATCCTGCATAATGTGTCAGCTTCTGACTCAGATAGGAAGAGAACCAGGTACTGTACTGGCCACTAGTAGATACAATATACTCTAACTCTACCGATGGCTTACTGTTAGTCACTAATGTTTAGACTTCAAATTCTGTTCACTCTTCATCCTCTCCATGCCCTCTAATCGCTACAGTACTTCTTCAACATGAGAAGGTTTGATCCTAGATCCTAGAAAATCTATCCGCACTTCATGGTTTAGCAATATCCTTCCATAATCCAGGGTGTGTGTCAGCAGGGTTGGGGAGTAATGGATTACATGTAATCTGTTACATGTAAGGGATTACAAAAAAACGATTACAGATACTTTTGAAAAACTAGACGATTACTTCAAGGATTACTTTTAAATTCAGAAAGGATGTTTGCGGAAAAAAAATCTTTGACACTGTTTTCTCAATGACATTCAAATCAGCATTGAAAAAAGGCTGAAGTTTAATTTTGTTCCACCTGAGCGAGTCTGACCACAAGTCAGAGACCACTATGATGACACAGCAAATGTGTTTGATCGACCGCGGGAATAGTGCAGGAATAGGCTTTTGTAGGCTACAGTCCAAGCTATGTCTTCAAATGGTGCAACTGCTGTCGGCATCCAAAGATTTTCCAACTTGAATAAACGCTTAGAGGTAAGGATGACAGCAGTGGTGTAGTCTATGGTGATATGGATATCACTGCTCTCTCTCTTAGCTATTTGCGCCTTACGGATTGTGGTTGTTGTGGATGGATGTTCACAAATCTAAATGTGTATTTGAACCCAATAATGGTTGAATTCAAGAATTTTAAGCTGCCTATCAATCAATGTTTTTGAAACCAGTGGACAACCAGTGAACAATGAGCTTTCAACAGCTGCATAGTGTGGATCCTGTGACTTCCGGCGCCGATAGAGATGGCAGCCTCGCTTCGCGTTCCTTGGAAAATATGCAGTATTTTGTTTTTTTACGTGTTATTTCTTACATCGGTACCCCGGGTAATCTTAGGTTTCATTACATACAGTCGGGAGGAACTACTGAATATACGATTAACGTCAACTCACCATCGTTCCTACCAGGAATATGACTTTCCCGAAACGGATCCAGTGTATTGCCTTCCACACAATACAATGGATCAGATCCCAGCCGGCGACCCTGGGCGACGCCGAAAAAGGGGAAAACGTGGCGGTCTCGTGGTCAGGCTTCGGAGACGGGCAATCGGCTGCCCACTCCCTAGCATACTACTCGCCAATGTCCAGTCTCTTGACAATAAGGTTGATGAAATCCGAGCACGGGTAGCATTCCAGAGAGACATCAGGGATTGCAACGTGCTCTGCTTCACGGAAACATGGCTAACTCAAGGGACGCTAACGGAGTCGGTGCAGCCAGCTGGTTTCCATGCATCGGCCGACAGAAACAAACATCTTTCCGGTAAGAAGAGGGGCGGGGGGTATGCCTTATGATTAACGAGAAGTGGTTGTGACATCAATATAAACACAAGAACTCAAGTCGTTCTGTTCACCTGATCTAGAACTCCTCACAATCAAATGTCGACCGCATTATCTACCAAGGGAATTCTCGTCAATCATAATCACAGCCGTATAATTCCCCCCAAGCAGACACATCGATGGCCCTGAACGAACTTTATTGACTCTTTGTAAACTGGAAACCACACACCCTGAGGCTGCATTCATCGTAGCTGGGGATTTTAACAAGGCTAATCTAAAAAACAAACTACTAAAATTCTATCAGCATATCGATTGTGCTACCAGGGGCTGGAAAAACACTGGACCATTGCTACACTAATTTCCGCGACGCTTACAAGGCCTCCCCGCCCCCTTTCGGAAAAGCTGACCATGACTCCATTTTGTTGATTCCTGCCTACAAACAGAAACTCAAACAACAAGCTCCCGCGCTCAGGTCTGTTCAACGCTGGTCCGACCAATCTGAATCCACCGCTTCAAGACTGCTTCGATCACGCGGATTGGAATATGTTCGCATCGCGTCAACAACAATATTGACGAATATGCTGATTCGGTGAGCGAGTTCATTAGGAAGTGCCATTGACGATGTCGTACCACAGCAACGATAAAAACATTCCCAAACCAGAAACCGTGGATTGACGGCAGCATTCGCGTGAACTGAAAGCGCGAACACTGCTTTTAACCAGGGCAAGGTGCGGAAGCATGACCGAATACAAACAGTGTAGCTATTCTCTCCGCAAGGCAATAAACAGGCTAAGTCTCAGTACAGAGACAAATCGAGTCGAAATTCAACAGCTCAGACACACAAGAGGTATGTGGCAGGGTCTACAGTCAATCACGGATTACAAAAAGAAAACCAGCCGTCGAGGACCAGGATGTCTTGCTCCAGACAGGCTAAACAACTTTTTTGCCCGCTTTGAGGACAAACAGTGCCACTGACACGGCCCCCTACCAAAACCTGCGGGCTCTCCCTTCACTGCAGCGGAGGTGAGTAAAAACATTTAAACGTGTTAACCCTCGCAAGGCTGCAGGCCCAGACGGCATTCCCAGCCGCGTCCTCAGAGCATGCGCAGCCCAGCTGGCTGGTGTGTTTACGGACTATTCAATCAATCCTTATCCCAGTCTGCTGTTCCCACATGCTTCAAGAGGGCCACCATTGTTCCTGTTCCCAAGAAGCTAAGGTAACTGGCTAAACGACTATCGCCCCGTAGCACTCACTTCCGTCATCATGAAGTGCTTTGAGAGACTAGTCAAGGACCATATACCTCCACCCTACCGGACACCCTAGACCCACTCCAATTTGCTTACCGACCCAATAGGTCCACAGACGACGCAATCGCAACCACACTGCACACTGCCCTAACCATCTGGACAAGAGGAATACCATGTGAGAATGCTGTTCATCGATTAGTACAGCTCAGCATTTAACACCATAGTACCCTCCAAACTCGTCATCAAGCTCGAGACCCTGGGTCTCGACCCCGCCGCTGTGCAACTGGGTCCTGGACTTCCTGACGGGCCGCCCCCAGGTGGTGAGGGTAGGTAACAATCTCCACCCGCTGATCTCAACACTGGGGCCCCACAAGGGTGCGTTCTGAGCCCTCTCCTGTACTCCCTGTTCACCCCGACTGCGTGGCCATGCACGCCTCCAACTCGATCATCAAGTTTGCGGATGACACTACAGTGGTAGGCTTGATCACCAACAACGACGAGACGGCCTACAGGGAGAGGGAGGGCCTCGGAGTGTGGTGTCAGGAAAATAACCTCATACTCAACGTCAACAAAACAAAGGAGATGATTGTGGACTTCAGAAACAGCAGAGGGAGCACCCCCTATCCACATCGACGGGTCAGTAGTGGAGAAGGTGAAAGTTTTAGTTCCTCGGTGTACACATCACGGACAAACTGAATTGGTCACCCACAGACAGCGTTGTGAAGAAGGCGCAGCAGCGCCTCTTCAACCTCAGGAGGCTGAAGAAATTCGGCTTGTCACCAAAAGCACTCACAAACTTCTACAGATGCACAATCGAGAGCATCCTGTCGGGCTGTATACCGCCTGGTACGGCAACTGCTCCGCCCACAACCGTAAGGCTCTCCAGAGGGTAGTGAGTCTGCAGAACGCATCACCAGGGGCAAACTACCTGCCCTCCAGGACACCTACACACCCCGATGTCACAGGAAGGCATAAAGATCATCAAGGACAACACCCACCACCACTGCCTGTTCACCCCGCTATCTCCAGAAGGCGAGGTCAGTACAGGTGCATCAAAGCAGGGACCGAGAGACTGAAAACAGGCTTCTATCTCAGGCATCAGACTGTTAAACAGCCACCACTAACATTTAGCGGCCGTGCCAACATACTGACTCAACTCCAGCCACTTTAAAAATGGGAATTGATGAATTATGTAAAAATGTACCACTAGCCACTTTAAGCAATGCCACTTAATACAATGTTTACATACCCTACATTACCCATCTCATATGTATATACTGTACTCTATATCATCTACTGCATCTTGCCATCTTTATGCAATACATGTACCACTAGCCACTTTAAACTATGCCACTTTATGTTTACATCCCTACAGTACTCATCTCATATGTATATACGTACTTATACATCATCTGCATCTGCCATGCCATTCTGTACCACCACTCATCCATATATCTTTATGTACATATTCTTTATCCCTTCACACTTGTGTGTGTGTGTAAGGTAGTAGCGTGGAATTGTTAGGTTAGATTACTGTTGGTTATTACTGCATTGTCGGAACTAGAAGCACAAGCATTTCGCTACACTCGCATTAACATCTGCTAACCATGTGTATGTGACTAATAAAATTTGATTTGATTTGATTTGATTTGATTTGATCCCAGCCTGTGGCATAAAAGTGGGGCTTTTATTGCTCAATCTAATTGATGCTGATAAAATCCATATGCCTAATGGACTCGCACACTTTTGATAGACTTATAACATGATTTAAACAATAATTCTGATATCATGGATGGTCAGTCCTTGCATCCATGGCTCTGTCTATTAATCTGAGAGTGGTTACATTTCTCTAGGCCCATCCCTCAGCGTTTTACCAAAACAGAGGCAGGGCAACCATTTTGTTGTTGTTTCATCTGTGGGTTTGCCCTTTAAACAGCTGTCACAAAAAAAGGTAAACAATAGGCCTATATCAAATGCAGCATATTGCTTTCATTTTTCACATGTAAATAGCACTTTTCAGTAGTGCTCAAAACATGCCATTCCATGAACGCAGCATTTCTTTTTCAACTCGAATCAATGAGCCCAATCAGTCCTCCATGACGACAAAATCATAAACCACAGATGGCTGGCTAATAAGTCTTTAGTTTTGGGGTTATGCTCAAGTAAAACAATTTGGCTAATCTTTACTGCCATATTTCTAAGTCCTTTTCTTGAAGATCAAGGGGTATAACTTTTATTGGAATGACTAAAATTCTGATAGACTTTGGTTTTTAATGTAAAGATGTAATTTAATCGTATTATTGTAGTAGAAAGCGATGGGTTAGAAGAAGCCTACATAACCAACCCATAAAGTAAAATGTGGCATCTATATATGGCCAACTACGTAAACTTTAACATCGATTTATCATTATCGTGCAATAGATGTTGTTCAATTAGTAACATACATTTTTGTCTTCTTCTAATGCCTCTTAAGGGGTAAGTAATCTAAAAGTAACTGAATGTAATCAGATTATGTTACTGAGTTTGGGTAATCCAAAAGTTACGTTACTGATTAAAATTTTGGACAGGTAACTAGTAAATGTAATGGATTACATTTAGAAAGTAACCTACCCAACCCTGTGTGTCAGCACCTGTTCTTCATGCGCTGGTGCATCCTCCCATGTTCTACACGCTGCTCGTCCATCTCTGTACAGCGAGCTCTCAACTTCTCAACACTCTCCTCAAGATGCTCCTTCTCCAAGAATAGCTGCTCCACCTCATTCCTGACAACAACACATACAAATATTATAATTGTATGTGTTGCTTTTATGTCATTGAGTGTTCAGTTATCAGTCTTGCCAGACGTGTCATTTTGTTGCCAACCAGGGGTGCGTTCTGTTTGATTCAACGTTTGCTATGTTGTGTGACGGTTTCTACTGAACGACACCATCACTAGCCGGCTACCAACCGGTTACTCAATCGTGCACCTTAGAGGATCCTGCCCTATATACATAGACATGAAATCCCTGGTCACTTTAATAATGGAACACTAGTCACTTTAATAATGTTTACATACTGCTTTACTCATTTCATATGTATATACTGTATTCTATTCTACTGTATTTTAGTCAATGCCACTCTGACATTGCTCGTCCTAATATTTATACATTTCTTAATTCCATTCTCTTACCTTTAGATGTGTGTGTATTGTTGTGAATTGTTAGATACTACTGCAATGTTGGCCTTATCAATATTGGTGTGACCTTTTCAAATCACAAAACTCGTGCAGCACAACATATGTTAATCGCCCTTTGGGCCACCATAATCAGAACGATCTAAAACTGGTTGTTTACTACAGCACCATTTCCGTTGAATTCAACATTGTACACCATTTTGTCATACTGAACGCACCCCGAGTGTGTAAACTGTTTATCAAACTTTGTAGTGAGAGGAGCGAATGGGAGGAGCGAATGGGAGGAGCGAATGGGAGGAGCGAATGGGAGGAGCGAATGGGAGGAGCGAATGGGAGGAGCGAATGGGAGGAGCGAATGGGAATAGCTGTAGTGTTACCAGATCTATATATAGCAGCGTTTCCCAAACTCGGTCCTGGGGACCCCAAGGGGTGCACGTTTTGCTTTTTGTCCTAACACTACACAGCTGATTCAAATAATCAAAGTTTGATGATTAGTTGATTATTTGAATCAGCTGTGTAGTGCTAGGACAAAAAGCAAAACGTGCACCCCTTGGGGTCCCCAGGACCGAGTTTGAGACACCCTACAATAAAGACTTCCAGATTAGGAGCTCCAGCTTTTTACCCAGGTTGAGGTCTTCTCATCCCATATTTGAGGAGCCCAAATCGGGCAGCAGGCTATTGACATCCCATCTTCCTCTTCTTCTTCTCTCTTTCTCTCAACAGACTGCACTGGGCTGTGGAGGAGGAGGCCTTGTTTACTGTTGGGTGCAGAAGAACTCAGTGCATTCATATGGATAGGAGACCGGCAATGTTTTATCTGGCACATTGAGCATGAGGCATCAGTAGCTGAAACAGCCTGCAGACACACAACAAAAGGCCAACGCAGTGTTACACTGAATGAGGGCTACGCAATGGATTTTTACATGTGTGTGCTTGTGTGTATGGGAGAAAGAGAGAGAGAGAGAGAGAGCATTAGTGTATAAAGGTTGATTTCCAAGCTGTTGTTTTCTGTGTTAGCGTTACCGAGTATGTGGACTTTGCGATGTCATTTACAAAATAGCCTCCAACACTCTACTCAGCAAACTGGATGCAGTCTATCACAATGCCATCCGTTTTGTCACCAAAGCCTCATATACTACCCACCACTGCGACCTGTATGCTCTCGTCGGCTGGCCCTCGCTACATATTCGTCGCCAAACCCACTGGCTCCAGGTCATCTATAAGTCTTTGCTAGGTAAAGCTCCGCCTTATCTCAGCTCACTGGTCTTCATAACAACACCCAACCGTAGCACGCGCTCCAGCAGGTATATCTCACTGGTCATCCCCAAAGCCAACACCTCTTTGGCCGCCTATCCTTCCAGTTCTCTGCTGCCAATGACTGGAATGAATTGCAAAAATCGCTGAAGTTGGAGACTTATATCTCCCTCACTAACTTTAAACATCAGCTATCTGAGCAGCTAACCGATCGTTGCAGCTGTACACAGCCCATGAAGTTGGAGACTTATATCTCCCTCACTAACTTTAAACATCAGCTATCTGAGCAGCTAACCGATCGTTGCAGCTGTACACAGCCCATCTGTAAATAGCCCATCCAATCTACCTACACCATCCCCATATTGTTTTAATGAACTTTTTTGCTCTTTTGCACACCAATATTTCTACTTGCACATCATCATCTGCACATCTATCACTCCAGTGTTAATTTGCTAAATTGTAATTACTTCGCTACTATGGCCTATTTATTGCCTTACCTCCTCACGCCATTTGCACACTGTACATACACTTTTTTTCTATTGTGTTGTTGACTGTACGTTTGTTTATTCCATGTGTAACTCTGTGTTGTTGTTTGTGTCGCACTGCTTTGCTTTATCTTGGCCAGGTCGCAGTTGTAAATGAGAACTTGTTCTCAACTGGCCTACCTGGTTAAATAAAGGTGAAATATATATCTATATATTTTTTTTTAAATGTGGACACCTGCTCGTCAAAAATCGAATACCAAAATCATGGCCATTAACATGGAGTTGGTCCCCTCTTTGCTGCTATAACAGCCTCCACTCTTCTGGGAAGGCTTTCCACTAGATGTTGGAACATTGCTGCGGGGACTTGCTTATTTTTAGCCACAAGACCATTAGTGAGGTCGGGCACTGATGTTGAGCGATTAGGCCTGGCTTGCAGTCGGCGATTCAATTCATCCCAAGGTGTTCAATGGGGTTGAGGTCAGGGCTTTGTGCAGGCCAGTTCTTCCACACCGATCTCGACAAACCATTTCTGTATGGACCTCGCTTTGTGCACATGGGCATTGTCATGCTGAAACAGGAAAGGGCATTCCCTAAACTGTTGCCACAAGGTTGGAAGCTCAGAATTGTCTAAAATGTCATTGTATGTTGTAGCATTAACATTTCCTTTCACTGGAACTAAGGGGCCTAGCGCGAACCATGAAAAACAGCCCCAGACCATCATTCCTCCTCCACCAAACTTTACAGTTGGCACTATGCATTCGGGCAGGTAGCGTTCTCCTGGCATCCGCCAAACCCAGATTCGTCTGTCGGACTGCCAGATGGTGAAGCTTGATTCATCACTCCAGAGAACGTGTTTCCACTGCTCCAGAGTCCAATGGCGGCGAGCTTTACACCACTCCAGCTGACACTTGGCATTGCCCATGGTGATCTTAGGCTTGTGTGTGGCTTTAAAAAAAAAAATACGGCGATAGATACAGCTTAGTCCATCGTGTGTAAAGTACATTCAGATACAGCTCAGTCCATCACGTGTAAAGTACATCTAGATACAGCTCAGTCCATCACGTGTAAAGTACATCTAGATACAGCTCAGTCCGTCATGTGTAAAGTACATCTAGATACAGCTCAGTCCGTCATGTGTAAAGTACATCTAGATACAGGCATCAGTCCATCATGTGTAAATTACATCTAGATACAGCAGTCCATCATGTGTAAATTACATCTAGATACAGCTAGGTCCATCATGTGTAAATTACATCTAGATACAGCTAGGTCCATCAGTGTTAAAGTACATCTAGATACAGCTCAGTCCGTCATGTGTAAAATTACATCTAGATACAGCTAGGTCCATCATGTGTAAATTACATCTAGATACAGCTAGGTCCATCATGTGTAAAGTACATCTAGATACAGCTCCGTTTGTCATGTGTAAAGTACATCTCACCCCAACACTGTACACTGTGTGATGTTGCATTGTATTGTGGACAGCTGCCTCAACACCCAGGAGCCATTGTCTGGGAGGTAACACTTTTACCCAGAGTCCAATTGTCTGGGAGGGGAAATTTTTTCCCAGGGACCAATTGTCTGGGAGGGGACACTTTTACCCGGGGCTAAATTGTCTGGGAGAGGACAGTTTTAACCAGGAGCCTATTGTCTGAGAGGGGACACTTTTACCCAGGGGCCAATTTTTTGGGAGGGGACACTTTTACTCTGACTTTTCAATGTTTATTTCCCTGTCATTCTCACTCTCTGTCTGTATCTCTGTTCTCTCTCTTTCTATCCCCTCTCTGTCTCTGTCTCAGGCAGGAGAAGGAGAGTGTGGAGTGCTGCCGGGGTGAGAACATGGATGCTCTGACCTTGGTGGCAAAGCAGTGTGATCAAAAGCTGAAACAGAGGCTCCAGCACGAGCGGAGCGGTGGGTGTCCGGTGGCGCCTCCACAGCCTGCCAAAAAACACCTTCACTTTTCTCCACACTGTGTGGTACAGCATCAGGAACACCTGGAACCTTTGGCTGGCCGAAGGGATCAGATGCTTGGCGCATCAGAGATTGCCCATTACATATTAGTTATCGTTTAGAAAGGTAAAAATGGTCTGCGTTCTGGGCCCACTGTCTGTAGATTTCAGAGTGCTGCTCTCACATCTGTTGCACCATCTGGATCCAGCGAGTTTATTTACCTGTGTTTTGAGAAACCTGAAGTATGCTGATTGCCAGAACAAAGCCTCGGGAAACAAAGGGCTTCTTTTTGGCGCAGCTCGGTGGCACACATGTTGTCTAAAGAGAGATGGTATCAGAAGCTCAGCAGGAAGCTCTCTGGGCCTATGGAATTAGTCCTTTAATACCACAGACCACTTCCTTCTCTAAATGTATAATGGCCACTCTCACTAGCTAATTTGTTTTCTCTCTCCCCCAACCGCCCCATCCATCCATCCATCCTTCTCTCTCTCTCTCTCTCTCTCTCTCCCTCCCTCCCTCCCTCCCTCCCTCCCTCCTCCTTCCCTTTCTAAACAGGTTTTTAGTAGTTGTAGACAGAATAGCCTCTAGATTATGTCGTTTTTTCTCCCTTTCTCTCGCCAATTTATTTTTACTCCCAATTTGTTTCGCGTTGTATCTTGTTTGTCTCTATGGCCTATGCATTTCCAACCGCTTTCAAAGCCTGCTAGCTAATTAAGATTTTTGTGCGCACGTTTTTTTCAGGTCCCAGCCTGCACCCAACTTTTTTTGTTTCATTTCGCACCATGTCCCACCCCCAAAAAATATTTTCACACAACTTCCCATATATCTGTATGTGTCCATGCTGTGTGCTCTGTCTATTTAGGTGCAAATGGCTAAGACAGAGCTTTCTGGAGTCTTTTCCTCTGTACACTGGCAGACTACATACATAAGGCACCATGACAAAATCATTTTTTCTTGACCAGGTTAGCTGTGTGGAGTGAGTAATTGATCCCTACTTTATGTACAGTCACAGTTCATTTCCCCCCTCAGAGTTGAGCATCATCCCTTAAGACGCCCTCCCAGTTTAGTGATGATAAACTTGATCAGTGGAATCCAACCTCTTGTCTGAATAGCAGCTTCTTTCACCTCTGAATTAAAGGAATCTGACTAGCATGTCTCAGCAGCTAGAAAAACAACCGTTAATCAGCCAGACTGCACCAGATAAACGTGTCTGTTCTGAATATTTTGCTGTGAATGCCAAGTGAGGTAAAACACTTTATAAGCTCTTGCATGAAGCACTCGAGATCTAAGCCTGAAAGAGTCATCTGCATATCCACTCGGCTGCTATTTCACAGAAAAGTAACAGAAACAGTTGAAAGGCTCTTTTTCAAAAGACTGGAGTCCTTCATGAGTTATATTGTGACAGAATGTTAGAGCAGGTGGAATAGTCAGCATTGTTGATGGTGATACCGCCACACAACATTTCAAAGACTGATCAAAGCTGAGCTTTGGATTGTTCCAAAAGAGTCACACGTCAGTCTATGAGCACATAGCAACAAGGTTAAAAACCTAGCAAACGGAAAAGAGTTTCAAACAACTCTCTTTACAATACAGTCCTTTTTTTTAACAACTTCAATGCATAGTGAATCTAGACAAACATACAACACTTTTTTCATGAATTTAGGTACAAAGAAACATACAGTTTGTAATTCACCATAACTTTCCTGTACCTGTCAAGGATGTGAGATATATTTGATGAATGAATGTGCAGTATGTATCATGGCTGTGTTCACTGACTCCACTATCTCATGTGCCCTTGCAGTGGGTGAGCTGGAGGGTCTCCTCACCTCCCAGAATGCCTTGATAGGGGAACTGAAGAAGGAATGTTTCAGTCGGGGGGGGGGAGGGAGGGAAGCTGGAGACTGACAGAGGGCAGCAGGTAACACACATGGGACATTTCATATTATTTCATATTATTTAAGTCAGTCTGCGTCAGACTTTTTTAATGCGGTCATGATACCCGTCAGTTTAAAAAAAATATTCAAAGCATGTTTTTTTCGCTTCCTGACGGAACCTGATGCTATTCATTGCATTGTCGGCTAAAGACCTTGACCTGTTTCTGTTGTGGTCTTTGACCATAATGTCAAATATGACATTACATGAGGGGATCCATACGGCACACATCCAGTAAGCCACACAAGCTCACTACCGAGCTCCAAACTGCTTCTGGAGGCAACGTCAGCACAATAACTGTTTGTCGGGAGCTTTATGAAATGGGTTTCCGTGACTGAGTAGCCACACACAAGCCTAAGGTCACCATGTGCAATGCCAAGCGTCAGCTGGAGTGGTGTAAAGCTCGCCGCCATTGGACTCTGGAGCAATGGAAACGCGTTCTCTGGAGTGATGAATCACGCTTCACCATCTGCCAGTCCGATAGACGAATCTGGGTTTGGCAGATGCCAGGAGAACGCTACCTGCCCGAATGCATAGTGCCAACTGTAAAGTTTGGTGGAGGAGGAATGATGGTCTGGGGCTGTTTTTCATGGTTCGCGCTAGGCCCCTTAGTTCCAGTGAAAGGAAATGTTAATGCTACAGCATACAATGACATTTTAGACAATTCTGAGCTTCCAACCTTGTGGCAACAGTTTAGGGAATGCCCTTTCCTGTTTCAGCATGACAATGCCCCTGTGCACAAAGCGAGGTCCATACAGAAATGGTTTGTCGAGATCGGTGTGGAAGAACTGGCCTGCACAAAGCCCTGACCTCAACCCCATCGAACACCTTGGGATGAATTGAATCGCCGACTGCAAGCCAGGCCTAATCGCCCAACATCAGGGCCCGACCTCACTAATGCTCTTGTGGCTAAAAAGAAGCAAGTCCCCGCAGCAATGTTCCAACATCTAGTGGAAAGCCTTCCCAGAAGAGTGGAGGCTATTATAGCAGCAAAGGGGGGACCAACTCCATGTTAATGGCCATGATTTTGGAATTCGATTTTTGACGAGCAGGTGTCCACATTAAAAAATATATATATATATATCTCACCTTTATTTAACCAGGTAGGCCAGTTGAGAACAAGTTCTCATTTACAACTGCGACCTGAACAAGATAAAGCAAAACAGTGCGATACAAACAACAACACAGAGTTACACATGGAATAAACAAAAGTACAGTCAATAATACAATAGAAAAATCAGAATACAGTGTGTACCAATGAAGTAAGGAGGTAAGGCAATAAATAGGCCAATAGTGGCGAAGTAATTACAATTTAGCAATTTACACTGGAGTGATATATGTGCAGATGAGAATATGCAAGTGGAAATACTGGTGGGCAAAAGAGCAGAAAAACAAAAACAAATATTGGTATGAGGTAGGCAGTTGGTTGGATGGACTATTTACAGATGGGTTGTGTACAGCTGCAGCGATCGGTAAGCTGCTCTGACAGCTGACGCTTAAAGTAAGTGAGGGAGACATATAAGTCTCCAAATTCAGTGATTCTTGCAATTCGTTCCAGTCATTTGTAGCAGTGAACTGGAAAGAAAGGTGGCCAAAGGAGGTGTTGGTTTTGGGGATGACCAGTAAAATATACCTTCTGGAGCGCATGCTACGGGTGGGTATTGCTATGAAGACCAGTGAGCTGAGATAAGGCGGAGCTATACCTAGCAAAGACTTATAGATGACCTGGAGCCAGTGGGTTTGGCGACGAATATGTAGCGAGGACCAGCCAACGAGAGCATACAGGTCGCAGTGGTGGATAGTATATGGGGCTTTGGTGACAAAACGGATGGCACTGTGATAGACTGCATCCAATTTGCTGAGTAGAGTGTTGGAGGCTAATTTTGTAAATGACTTTGCCGAAGTCAAGGATCGGTAGGATAGCCTGTTTTACGAGAGTAAGTTTGGCAGCATGAGTGAAGGAGGCTTTGTTGCGAAATAGGAAGCCGATTTTAGATTTAACTTTGGATTGGAGATGCTTAATGTGAGTCTGGAAGGAGAGTTTACAGTCTAACCAGACACCTAGGTATTTCTAGTTGTCCACATATTCTAAGTCAGAACCGTCCAGAGTAGTGATGCTAGTCGGGCGGGCGGGTGTGGGCAGCGATCAGTTGAAGAACATGCATTTAGTTTTACTAGCATTTAAGAGCAGTTGGAGGCCACGGAAGGAGTTGTGTATGGCGTTGAAGCTCGTTTGGAGGTTTGTTAAGGGCCAGATGTACAGTATACAGAATGGTGTCATCTGCGTAGAGGTGGATCAAAAGAATCACCAGCAGCAAGAGCGACATCATTGATGTATACAGAGAAAAGAGTCGGCCCGAGAATTGAACCCTGTGGCACCCCCATAGAGACGGCCAGAAGTCCAGACAACAGGCCCTCCGATTTGACACACTGAACGTTATCTGAGAAGTAGTTAGTGAACCAGGCGAGGCAGTCATTAGAGAAACCAAGGCTGTTGAGTCTGCCGATAAGAATACGGTCGTTGATAGATTCGAAAGCCCTGGCCTAGTCGATGAAGACGACTGCACAGTACTGTCTTTTATCGATGGAGGTTATGATATCGTTTAGGACCTTGAGCGTCGCTGAGGTGCACCCGTGACCAGCTCGGAAACCAGATCGCATAGTGGAGAAGGTACGGTGGGATTCAAAATGGTCGGTGATCTGTTTGTTCACTTGGCTTTCGAAGACTTTAGAAAGGCAGGGCAGGATGGATATAGGTCTGTAACATTTGGGTCTAGAGTGTCTCCCCCTTTGAAGAGTGGGTGACCGCGTCCGCTTTCCAATCTTTAAGAATCTCAGACGATATGAAAAAGAGGTTGAACAGACTAGTAATAGGGGTTGCAACAATGGCGGCGGATAATTGTAGAAAGAGAGGGTCCAGATTGTCTAGCCCAGCTGATTCGTAGGGATCAGATTTTGCAGCTCTTTCAGACATCAGCTGTCTGGATTTGGATGAAGGAGAAGCAGGGGGAGGGGGGGCTTGGGCCAGTTGATGCGGGGGGTGCGGAGCTGTTGGCCGGGGTTGGGGTAGCCAGGTGGAAAGCATGGCCAGCTGTAGAGAAATGCTTATTGAAATTCTCAATTATCGTGGATTTATCAGTGGTGACAGTGTTTCCTTGTCTCAGTGCAGTGGTCAGCTGGGAGGAGGTACTCTTATTTTCCATGGACTTTACAGTGTCCCAAAACTTAGTTAATGCTTAGGATGCAAATTTCTGTTTGATATAAAAAAAGTTAGCCTTTGCTTTCCTAACTGACTGTGTGTATTGGTTCCTGACTTCCCTGAAAAGTTGCATATCGCGGGGACTATTCATTGCTAGTGCAGTACGGCACAGAGTATTTTTGAGCTGGTCAAGGGCAGTCAAGTCTGGAGTGAACCAAGGGCTATATCTGTTCTTAGTTCTACATTTTTTGAATGGGGCATACTTATTTAAGATGGTGAGGAAAGCAATTTTAAAGAACAACCAGGCATCCTCTACTGACGGGATGAGGTCAATATCCTTCCAGGATACCCGGGCCAGGTTGATTAGAAAGGCCTGCTTGCAGAAGTGTTTAAGGAAGCGTTTGACAGTGATGAGGGGTGGTCGTTTGACCGCGGATCCATAACGGACGCAGGCAATGAGGTAGTGATCGCTGAGATCCTGGTTGAAAACAGCAGAGGTGTATTTAAATCTTGTCTTACAAGGTCCTTGATGCTGTTGATCAAATTAGAAGACCCAAAGAACACAAAGCGAAATCCACACAATGCAGTAATGAAAATCAAGATCAAACTATTGCACCACTAATGTTGCATATAGAATGCAATGTCATGTTGTTCTTTACCCACATCGCAAATTATATTTTGTATCAAGACTTTTATCTTCAAATTTCGAACAAAATAAACTAAAACAAATACCCCAATCAACCAATCTAGAGCAAATCCAACTTGAACAAAACAACATTAATATGAAAACGAACGACAATGGCAAAAAAATATATATAATCACAAAAGTAAAAAAATAAGTAATTAAGGGAGAGAATGAAAGAAAGCTAACAAACTTGTCTCCCACACTGGGTTTTGGAACAGGGTTCCAAAGTTGCCGTCTCTCCAGGCTTGCTGTCGTCTGGAGTGTGAAGGCGGTGGGGGGGGCTGGGTGTTGGGTTGTGGTGCTTCTGCCTGGGAGACCAGGAGAGACAGAGCGGCCACCCGCCTGGCCCCCTGCAGTGCTTGAACAGCGGCCTAAAACACCATCCATCCCCACACCAGTGCCCAGCATGGGCTTGCAGAGCCGTCACAGTCAGCCATTTGTTACTGTTGGTTTCCAGGGGGCCCCAGCCTCGCACCGGTGGTGTTTATCCACCAATTAGCATGAGACAGCCGTCCAGAAACGTTCCGAGAGGACTGGAGAAGGATGACGACTAAAGAGAGTTTTTTTGGGAGGGTGAGTTGGACATTTTGTTCCAGAAGGCCAAGATGAGCCGTGGATGAGAAGTTAAATTTGTTCTTTCTGAAGCTCTAATGAAGACTGCCTTGAACCATATTTCCATTTGTATTGTAAATGATGATGTACCGTAAGTTTTAATATTAGAGATGTTCCTATTGCCAAGTTCCATTTTACCAGAGTGACATGTAATGCTTAACTAAGTAACTTACAATATTTGAGTGGATGATATAATTTAAATGCACTTTAGCACTTATTAAAGGAAAAGTCCACCCAAAAACGATATTTTGGTATTTGTTTCATTAGTCCATTGTTGGCATAGTCCCAAAATGTTTTGCATGTCAGCAATCAAGTTTTCAAGATATATAAATGTAAGAATATGTAAATTCAGCCGGATGGTGCAAAATGCATCATATGATGTGAAATGCATCATACTGGCTCAATTTCTTAATTATTAAAGTTATATACAGTTACTGGTGACCCGTCATTCAGGGCACCTGTTTTGAGACACACATTTTTAGCTGAAAACAGTTTTTTGGGGTGGTCCTTACCTGTTTTGCATGTTATTTCGGCATTAATAAGTGTCACATATCAGTTTGTAAACAATGTAAAAAAAAAAATCATTGTGTTAATAAAGCCGCATATAAACATGCTCTCTTTTTTGCTTTCTTGTGTAAGCAGCTCCAAAATGCAGTTGTTTCAGCCTAGCTCAGTGCTTTCTGTGGCAGCCAGCGGAAAATATAGAGTGTAGGTGTTGGTTATGTTCTCTAGTTGCACCATGATTAGCTCAGTGTTCTGTTACTCGTGGGGACAGTACGTCACTGCCAAGTCTAAGGGTAGACCTCGAAAATTCTAGCCCCTTGGGTGCTACCATAGAATTACATTAGAAGTGCCAAGAAGGCTCAACGTCATTGGCCACAAATAAAATGACGTCAAATCACGTTATAGCTACAGTAGCTTTGATTGGACTGTCAACATCATACTTTCAAAATCTTAGCTAGCAGTCATCATCATGAATCAAGTCGACAATCTACTAGCAAATTCTTTTTAATCCTTGTCATATGAAGAGAAATAATGAAGAGAAAATATAGATAAAACGTGTTCATTGGCCATTGTACATAAACAATACACAACAAGTTGGAAATCGCAAATTCAACAATGAGTGGTTTGGATGGAATCAGTGACAGTGGCTAATTGCAAGCACTGCAAAGCCTGCTATTCAGTGGAGTGGCAGTGAGGTCTCTTTGATGAGGTCTCTTTTTAAACATTCAATTCTGACCATGCTGTCAATGAAGCTTTGTGCCGCGCTCTAAACAACTGTTAACTCGGAACTGTGGAAACTTGGCTTCAGTTAGTTCAAGACAACTGGGAATTCTGTAAAAAACTAGCTCTGACTGGGAAATACAGTGGCTTGCGAAAGTATTCACCCCCCTTGGCATTTTTCCAATTTTGTTGCCTTACAACCTGGAATTAAAATAGATTTTTGGGGGGTTTGTATCATTTGATTTACACAACATGCCTACCACTTAAAATATGCAATATATTTTTTATTGTGAAACAAACAAACTTGAGTGTGCATAACTATTCACCCCCCCAAAGTCAATACTTTGTAGAGCCACCTTTTGCAGCAATTACAGCTGCAAGTCTCTTGGGGTATGTCTCTATAAGCTTGGCACATCTAGCCACTGGGATTTTTGCCCATTCTTCTAGGCAAAATTGATCCAGCTCCTTCAAGTTGGATGGGTTCCGCTGGTGTACAGAAATCTTTAAGTCAAACCACAGATTCTCAATTGGATTGAGGTCTGGGCTTTTTCCACCCCTTTTTTTAAGGGGAAACATTTAAATGTTTCCCCTTAAAATCACTCGAGTGGTGCTTTAGTAGTATGCTTAGGGTCATTGTTCTGCTGTAAGGTGAACCTCCGTCCTAGTCTCAAATCTCAGAAAGACTGAAACAGGTTTCCCTCAAGAATTTCCGTCTTTAGCGCCATCCATCATTACTTCAATTCTGACCAGTTTCCCAGTCCCTGCCAATGAAAAACATGATGGTGTTCTCGGGGTGATGAGAGGTGTTGGGTTTGCGCCAGACATAGCGTTTTCCTTGATGACCAAAAAGCTACATTTTAGTCTCATCTAACCAGAGTACCTTCTTCCATATGTTTGGGGAGTCTCCCACATGCCTTTTGGCGAACACCAAACGTGTTTGCTTTTTTTTAAAGCAAAGGCTTTTTCTTGGCCACTATTCCGTAAAGCCCAGCTCTGTGGAGTGTATGGGTTAAAGTGGTCCTATGGACAGATACTCCAATCTCAGCTGTGGAGCTTTGCAGCTCCTTCAGGGTTATCTTTGGTCTCTTTGTTGCCTCTCTGATTAATGCCCTCCTTGACTGGTCCATGAGTTTTAGTGGGCCACCCTCTCTTGGCAGGCTTGTTGTGGTGCCATATTCTTTCAATTTAAAGAAATGGATTGAACGATGCTCCGTGGGATGTTCAATAATTTTTTTTATTTTTATAACTCAACCCTGATCTGTACTTCTCCACAACTTTCAGGGAGAGCTCATTGGTCTTCAGGGTGCCGCTGCTTGGTGGTGCCCATTGCTTAGTGGTGTTGCAGACTCTGGGGCCTTTCAGAACAGGTGTATATATACTGAGATCATGTGACAGATCATGTGACACTTATATTGCACACAGGTGGACTTTATTTAACTAATTATGTGACTTCTGAAGGTAATTGGTTGCACCAGATGTTATTTCGGGGCTTCATAGCAAAGCGGGTGAATACATATGCACACACCACTTTTCAGTTAAAAAAAAATATATATATAGGAAAAACGCCAAGGGGGATGAATACTTTCGCAAGGCACTGTATGTTTTTGAACGGACATCCAACTCGGAATTGTAAGTCAGGAACTCGGCCCTCTTTCTAGAGCTACAGTACAACCTTAAGATCAATGACGTCATCATGATTCGACCTTCATTTTTTCAGAGTTCCCAGTTGTCTTGAAAGCACCAGAAATCCAGATAATGCAAGACTTTGATGGAAAAAATTCCCTCGAAGGACAGCCGTGCCACCTTCCTGTTCAAGTGAGCACAGCAAAACAAGTTGAGTCCAAAGATGTCTTGTATGCTGCTACATAAATTATGTAATATGCCAGGGAGATATACTGTAGCTAAGAAAGTAATACTAAGTGTATGTTGTGTAGTAAGCTGTTAGTAGCTGTGCCTCACCCTAATACTTTGGTCTATTACAGGTGCACCTGTAGCATATAACCTGTTTTTAGAGAAATGTAATCATCAAATTTTGTATTAGCTGTCATTGTCTGCTTATATGCCCCCTTTATTTATCCTATGGTTCTGACTTGGTGTACAGGGAGAACACTGTAAGAACGGCCTATGTTCTGAATTCCATTGCTGTACATTTCAAAAGTGCTAAACAAATAGTTATATTGACTACGTCCATCCTAGCTCGCTCATTAATGTCTTCATTGAAATTACGGATTGCATCTTATCCTCTTGTCGTCCCCTTATGCCATAGTTTGTACATCTCAATTATCATTAGAAACCACATTTGTTTAACATATCAGCTATGTTTTTTTAAGGGCAGTAAATGAGGCTGAATGAACTGTTTCGCTGGCAGACAAGGCTCCGCTGATAGCCAGGTGTAGCAGTAAGATGTTGGGACTGCTGTTGAGACAGCTTTATGTAGACCCTAACAGTTTGTGGGCACCATTTGTCACCATTATAGTGCAGTTAATGTATTGTTTAGTGATGTGTAGTGGCTTTGCTGGCATGCATCTCACATTTTCTTTTTTGCCCCACCAAGATATAACATGCTAAAATCGCCATTGTATACAGTTGTATACAGCCATTGTATTACAGGTATATATTATTCTATTTTGAAAGTTATATACAATGCCTTCATACCCCTAGACTTTTTCCACATTTTGTTGTGTTACAGCCTTAATTTAAACTTCTAAATTAAATTTAGATTTTGTGTGACTGACCTACACACAACACCCCATAATGCCCAAGTGGAATTATGTTTTGGGACATTTTTACAAATTAATTAAAATTAAAAGCTGAAATATCTTGAGTCAATAAGTATTCAAAAATGTTGTTATAGCAAGCCTAAATATGTTAAGGAGTAAAAATGTGCTTAACAAGTCACATAGTAAGTTGCATGGACTTACTCTGTGTGCATTAATAGTGTTTAACATGATTTTTGAATGACTACCTCGTCTCTGTACCCCACACATACAATTATATGTAAGGTCCCTCAGTCGAGCAGTGCATTTCAAGCACAGATTCAACCACAAAGACCAGGGAGGTTTTCCAATGCCTCGTAAAGAAGGGCACCTATTAGTAGATGGGTACAAATAAAAAAAACAGACATTGAATAAGTCTTTGAGCATGTTGAAGTTATTAATTACACTTTGGATGGTGTATCAATACACCCAGTCACTACCAAGAAGAATAGAGCTAAGCACAGGCAAAATCCTAAAGGAAAACCTGGTTCAGTCTGCTTTACAACAGACACTGGGAGACCAATTCATCTTTCAACAGGACAATAACCTAAAACACAAGTCCAAATATACAGTACATTGGAGTTGCTTACCAAGACAATATTGCATTTACCTGAGTGGCCTAGTTACAATTTTGACTTCAATCGACTTGAAAATCTTGGACAAGCCCTGAAAATTACTGTCTAGCAATGATCACCAACCAACTTGACAGAGCTTGAAGAATTTTAAAAAGAATAATGTGCAAATATTGTACAATCCAGGTATGTAAAGCTCTTGAAGACTTACCCAGAAAGACTCACAGCTGTAATCTCTGCAAAAGGTCATTGTAACATGTATTGACTAAGGGTTGGGAATACTTATGTAAATGATATATTTATGTATTTCATTTTCAATAAATGTGCAAACAATTTGAAAACATGTCGTTATTGGGTATTGTGTGTAGATGGGTGAAAAACAAATCAAATATACATGTTGAATTCAGGCTGTAACACAACAACATGTGGAATAAGTTGAGGGGTATGAATACATTCTGTGAAGGCACTGTATATTGAAAACGTGATTGCTGACATACAAAACATTATGTTAACAATGGACTAATGAAACAAATACCCAAATATAGTTTTTGGGTGGAGTTTTCCTTTAACATGTAGATGTATCTCTCACTCCAGGCCAGGATTACTTTCTGTTTGCTCACTGGCTGTAATGATGTGACTGAGCGAGGCCTAATGGTCAGTGAGTCAGTCAGGAGGTAGGGCTGGGTTGGCCAGCCTGATAGGGGGAGCTATACTTCCCCGTTCCAGCACCAGGCTCTGTGGCTAGGTCCCGGGTGCTAGAGCACTAATTGAGGGCCCATGGCTGCCTAAGTGGGTACTAGTCAAGCTGTTGCACATTTGATTTGGAATACCACAGCCCATTCGAGCGCAGAGTTTGCAGCACCCCGCGGTGTTCCGTGATCCACAGCCAGGAATGACCAAATGCTCCGGTTCCTAAAATGATTGGAGTCAGCCGCTTGGCATCAGAAGAGCTCAGCAACACCAGCTACTGTTTAGTGTCATAATGCATCAACGTCTCTCTCACAAGACCCAACTTTGCAAACATGTTGGTCAACTATATAAGATAACAACTTCTTACAGCGAGAAATGTCAACTGAAAAAACAGGACATGTCCAGTATGTGGAACAAGGATTTGATGACATCAGAACTGTTCTGACTTAGGATCAGATATACACTGAGTGTATAAAACATTAAGAACACCTGCTCTTTCCATGACATAGACTGACCAGGTGAAAGCTATGATCCCTTATTGATGTCACTTGTTATATCCACTTCAGTCAGTGTAGATGAATGGGAGGAGACAGGTTAAAGAAGGATTTATAAGCCTTGAGACAATTGAGACATGGATTGTGTATGTGTGTCATTCAGAGGGTGAATGGGCAAGACAAAATATATAAGTGCCTTTAAACAGGGTATGGTAGTATGTGCCAGGCGCACTGGTTTGTGTCAAGAACTGAAATGCTGCTGTTTTTTTATGCTCAATAGTTTCCCGTGTGTATTAAGAATGGTCCACCACCCATAGGGCATCCAGACAATTTGACACAACGTGGGAAGCAGTGAAGTCAGCATGGGCCAGCATCCCTGTGGAACACTTTCAAAACCTTGTAGAGTCCACGCCCCGACAACTTGAGGCAGTTCTGAGGGTAAAAGGAGGGCTGCAATTCAATATTAGAAAGCTGTTCCTAATGTTTTGTATACTCAGTGTATATATTATATAGACCTATATGTTTGAATGACGAATAGAATCCGTGTTGAAAAGGCACATTAGGCCTGATGTTCCTATCATCCCAAAATAGAGCAAATGAACAATGTGTGATAATAGTAGCTATTTAGCAGTGCTCAGTGCACAACAGACGGCATGTTCCCAAACCAATTCAATCACAAACTCACTCATTCAATGACTTCCCTAACTCTAAAAACTCTAAATACAATGACTTCCCTAACTCTACAAAACTCAAATACCAATACTTACACCTTAACTCTTAAAACAACCTCAAATCACTAATGCTACCTCTCTAAAACCTATATGACTCTCTAAAAACCTTCTAAACAGATGAACTTACCTAACTCTAAAAACTCTAATACAATGACCTTACCTAACGTCTAAAAACTCTGAATACAATGACTACCTACTCTAAAACTCTAAATACAATGACTCTACCTAACTCTAAAAACTCTTAAATACAATGACTTACCTAACTCTAAAAATCCTCAATACAATGACTTACCTAACTCTAAAAAACTCCAATACAATGACTTACCTAACTCTAAAAACTCTAAATGACAATGACTTACCCTAACTCCTAAAAACTCTAAAATACACATGACTTACCTAACTCTAAAAATTCTCAAATACATGGACTTAGCCAACTCTAAAAAAACTCAAATTCACAATGACACTTAACCACTTCTACTAACACTCCTACCCAATACACATCCACAACATCATACCTCCTATTGGACATTCATTGTATCTAGCCCAAATCGTATATGTTCCACTTTATTTATCTTACTAGCTTAGCAATCCTCACTACTCTCCATCTCATGGCCCATGTATATTCTATGTCAAATGAGCGCTACAAAAAGAAAGCTTGGCTAGATGTAAGAACTAACCAGTAGAAGCATGGAATGCTGATTTGCCTGTGTGACTCGCCAACTGCCACTGAGATAATCACAGTTAACCATGTGGCCGATCGCAAAAAATGCGACGATCCTGGACTCTCTCCACCATTGAACCACGCTTACTAAGCCTCACGGCCACCAGACAAATACTCAAACACCCGAACTGGGCCCTATATAGTAAACCCTTGTATGTTGTGAGTTACAATCCACTCCCAAGTTCTTATAGAATCATCGCCAGTCCTGCCCAAGCCGCTATAACCACCGCGAGATTACTTCCTCAGTCATCCATCCTCTCCTTTACCTCCAATCAGACTAAAAGCGCCAATCTGCTACACCTCCCATTGGCGCCGTCACAAGCATAAAGAACGCCTACCCCTCCCAAATTACTTATTCACCGGGTAAAACGGAATACCGCATAGCCGTGAGTACACATCCTCACGCCCAGTGCCTTCTTCAAATCAGTTCCCGTCCTTCCGATCACTCTCACATTCCCGGATGCCCACCGTACCATCGCCTTCGAGTTCCCCTGCGTATCTGCGACGGCATGCTCAAGTTTTTAAGTGAGCGCTACACCGTGCGCTCCATTCCCTAACTGGTGCTTCTACGCGATCAAATCCACACCATCCTCTGCGTCTGCTCTGCAGTCTACTACTGGGGGCTGTCATCTCTGCTCCTCTATGTCCTGGGGGCTCTCATCTTTGCTCCTCTCTGCTGGGGGCTGTCATCTCTGCTCCTCTCTGTCCTGGGGGCTCTCATCTCCGCTCCTATCCCTTTTTCTCTATTTTTTTCCCCCCTCACTCCCTTTTTTCTTTAAAACTGTCTCTGGCTCCCTCCATCTGGTCCCTCTTCCTTCAGCAGCTCTGCACCTGTTCACACCTCCTCTCCTGTTGGACCACATTGAACATGTCCTCCGCTGCCAGGGCTCTTTTTGCACCGGCAACCTCTCTGTCATTCAATCCATCTGTCAGAAGTGAACTTTGTTTACCGTCAGTTTCTGCTTTTCTTCAAAGCCCCCTCAAGGTCACGGGCAGAGGGAAATGTAGTCGCCACCAATTTAACAAACACTCCCCTGATTCAGGACAGCTACACACACCCCCATACCCACAACCCACGGATGGAGTGTACATTATTTTACCCAAAAATATTTTACTCCTCTGCAAACTTAAAAAAACGTTTTTTTCCCCGCTGTTGTAAAGTAAAAAAAATCTGAACAGCTTAAAGGGAGAACGAATATCACTGTCTTCTAAGCAGAGAGATAATTTCGGTATGGACATCTGTGGTCGCATAGAAACACATATGTCATAGTGCATGCATAAGTCTGTTTTTTTTCTTCTATTTTGATATCTTTAATTTACATTAATTAATTAACTAATCTAATGAAAATGCATTTAACCGTATACCCTTCATCATATGTTATTTATTTTCGTTAGGGTTAGATTAGAAAATATACTGAACAAAAATATAAATACAACATGCAACAATTTCAAAGATTTTACTGAGTTACAGTACATAAAAAAAATCTGTCAATTGAAATCAATTAATTATACCCTTATCTATGGATTTCACATGACTTGGGATACAGATATGCATTACAGATACCTTTAAAAAAAAGGTAGAGGCGTGGATCAGAAAACCAGTCAGTATCTGGTGTGACCCCCATTTGCCTCTTGCAGCATGACACATCACCTTCACATCGAGTTGATTAAGCTGTTGATTGTGGCCTGTGGAATGTTGTCCCACTCCTCTTCAATGGCTGTGCGAAGTTCCTGGATATTGGCGGGAACTGGAATACCCTGTCGTACACGTTGATCCAGAGCATCCCAAACATGCTCAATGGGTGACATGTCTGGTGAGTATGCAGGCCATGGAACTGGGACATTGTTAGCTTCCAAGAATTGTGTACAGTACCTTGCAACATGGGGCCGTGCATTATCATGCTGAAACATGAGTGATGGAGGCAGACGAATGGCACGACAATGGGCCTCGGGATCTTTTCACGGTATCTATGTGCATTAAAATTGCCATTGATAAAACGCAATTGTGTTCGTTGTCCGTAGCTTGTCCATACCATAACCAGCAGCATACCACCCTGCATACCGCTGCTGGCTTGTTTCTGAAGTTAAGCAGGGTTGGTCCTGGTCAGTCCCTGGATGGGAGACCAGATGCTGCTGGAAGTGTTGTTGGAGGGCAAGTAGGAGGCATTTTATCCTCTGGTCTAAAAAAATGTATATCCCAATGCCCTGTGTAGGGTGCGGCCTTTCGGATGGGACGTTGAACGGGTGTCCTGACTCTCTGAGGTCATTAAAGATCCCATGGCACTTGTCGTAAGAGTAGGGGTGTTAACCCTGGTGTCCTGGCTAAAAGTAATGCCATGTAGGTTATGTAAAACCACAAGTAATGCCATGTAGGTTATGTAAAACCACAAGTAATGCCATGTAGGTTATGTAAAACCACAA
>NW_019943047.1:141899-166409 GCF_002910315.2 Salvelinus sp. IW2-2015 | reverse complement strand
AACCACAAGTAATGCCATGTAGGTTATGTAAAACCACAAGTAATGCCATGTAGGTTATGTAAAACCACAAGTAATGCCATGTAGGTTATGTAAAAACCACAAGTAATGCCATGTAGGTTATGTAAAACCACAGCCAATGCCATGTAGGTTATGTAAAACCATAACTAATTCCAAATAGGTTATGTAAAACCACGAGTAATGACCTATGGGTTATGTAAAACCACAACTAATGACCTATGGTTATGTAAAACCACAACTAATGCACTATGGTTATGTAAAACCACAACTATTGTACTCCATCTATACAAATATCAAATTTCATTCACTGAAATGGCACGACATGATAAACAATTGGTGCAATAGCCACATGTCATTATGAGTCAGAAATAACATTAAGAAAAGAGAGAGAGTAAGCTAACCATAACCCTAAGCTAATGAGTGACAGATTGTGGCAGCGATACCTAAGACAGAAGTAATATAGAGTTTCTCTGTGAAACAAGCTTGTGACAACACCTGAACTGTGGCACACACTGTCATATGATGCCCTGAGGGGAGCCCAGCCAGGCCAGGAAAGAGAGGGAGAGATTGAAGGCGAGAATGGTTCAGTCCCCCTGGAGAAAAGCACCGGCCACTGGGCCACAGGACTGAGAGAGCCACTGATGCTGCCTGTCACAGACAGACAGACAGACAGACAGGCAGACTGACAGAGAGACAGGCAGACTGACAGAGAGACAGGCAGACAGGCAGACAGACAGACAGACAGACAGACAGACAGACAGACAGACAGACAGACAGACAGACAGACAGACAGACAGACAGACAGACAGACAGACAGTCAGGCAGGCAGGCAGGCAGGCAGACAGACAGAGGCAGTCAGTCAGGAAGACAGAGAGACAGACAGACAGAGGCAGTCAGTCAGGCAGACAGAGAGACAGACAGCAGGGCTATGTGTAGTCACAAAGACACACAGATGATACCTCTCAGACTCTGTCTTTCCGATACGCACACACTCTCCGCTTTTCACCTTTCAACACATTCTCTGTCTCTCACACACACACACACAGACACACACACACACACAGACACACACACACACACACACTGACACACACACACACACACCAAAAACAGCAGGTGCACTTACACATTCCAGCATACTTTGAGGCCATTGTGTGACATGCTGACACTCTCACAGGATCTGAAATGGCAGAATATATTTTATGAGGCATTAGGCTACAGTATATAAAAAGAGAGAATAGCTGTACCTGTAACAACCCAGCCTCTGTCTACCTGCACCACAGGATAGAAGAAAGACCATGACCATGGAGTAAATGAATGAAAATGTGTGCCTGTATCTTGGGGAGAGAAGGAGGTAAGCAGGGATGGCAACCCAACTTCCAGAAACAGTAAGTAGGGCAGTTGGCCCGAGCGGGAACAGTTGCACCCAACAGATTTGCCTCCATTTTGCCTGAGGACACTCAGCGTTCTATTCTGTACCACCCGACAACATGGAGAGATAGGGCAACAGTCCCTGTCCCATCTCTCTATCTACTGTGGAAGAGTGGTACTGTTCATTGATACTTTGTCACTAGAAAACTACAGAAGTTTGGTCAAAAGAAAGTCTGGGCCTGAATGGAGTTGATCTGCCACGAAATGGGTCCTACAAATGTTTTTTAAATGTTGAATGAATTAAAGTAAGTATGGGTAAGTCAGCACCAATTTCAAGACATTGTGTGTTTATTACAATATATGTTTTCTAGATACATCCCACTCTGAAATGTAAGATAAGGCTGTGGTTTGTAATCAGCACCTTCAGTCCTTTAGATCGGCATTTCCAGCACAATTCTGAATGAACAGCTAATTATTCTGTGATAAAAAAAAACACTGTAAAAAAGCATTGTCAGCAAACCCTATAAAATACCATAATCAATATACCAATATACTCCACCTGCATTACTTGACTAGTGCATAACAAGTAAAATAACAGAAGGAACATTCAAATGTTAATCTATTTCTATGTGGTTATAGCACCTATCTGCTGACCTGACTCAATATCTGATGTCCTCTGTACCTTCCTCGACAAGGTCAAAAATAAACAAAGAAACAAAGAAAGAGGAAGAGAGAAGACAGGATGAGAGGAGACAGAGAAGAGAGAGAGAGAGAGAGAGAGAGAGAGAGAGGAGATAACCAGAGAGAGAGAGAGAGAGAGAGACAGAGAGAGGACAGAGAGAGAGACGAGAGAGAGAGAGGACGAGGACAGAGAGATAGGAGAGCACGAGGAGAGAGAGAGATAGAGAGAGACAGAGCAGAAGAGAGAGATAGAAAGAGGAGAGAGGACAGATAGAGAGAGAGTAGACAAAGAGAGACAGGAGCAGAGGAGAGACAGATAGATAGAGAAACAGAGTTTAGAGAGAGAGAGAGAGGAGGAGATGGAGAGAGAGAGGAGAGAGAGAGAGAGACACAGGAGAAAGGAGAGAGCGAGAGACAGAGAGAGAGGAGAGGAGAGGAGACACACAGAGAGAGCGAGAGAGGACAGACGACGAGAGAGAGAGAGAGAGAGAGAGAGAGAGAGACTGAGAGAGAGACAGAGAGAGAGATACGAGAGACCAGAGAGAGACAGAGAGAGAGAGAGCAGAGAGAGGACATTTCTCTGAGCAGGTGGTATTTGTACCTTGCCACGTGAGAAGGGCCGCAGGCTGGCTGGACGGCGCTGAGGCAGTTGGCAGGGAGAGGGGCACCCAACGAGAGGCGTAGAAGACAGTGGCAAGGTCTCATCCCAGGCCAATGGGCACACCACTGTCAACATCATGACACTCTGCAGTTCTCCTGCACACTCCCGCCTGGCTGCCAGGCTTCCCAGCTGCCCTATCCGTTACTGTCTGATTAGTTCTGCTAAGCAGCCCCTCCCCTGCCAGCCTTGCCRCCATCTGCTMCYGAACAAGATGGCTGCYGCCCAGCTCCCRCTCAGTGCCYGCCCTCCTACCTGGCAGCGCCGGCGCCTGCGCTTACMCCAAAGTGYTAACACAGGTTCTCTCGGCTAGCAGCGGGCACAGTGGACAGGATTTCATTGCTACTACTTTGACAAGAGCGAGGCCTGTGTGCCACTGGCTCTTTTATCCTGCCTCTGATTGTACAACCACCTCCCACTGACTTGGTTTGCAGCAGTTTGGTTCTCCACAGAAATCTCCCTTTGGCATCTACCTGCACCTGTTCACTATTTCATTCATTTTCATATTCCCACCCTTTCAGGGCCTGTTTTCCCCTCTCCATACTAACAGAAGAGAGATAGAGAGAAATAGAGAGAAAGAGAGAAAAGAGAGAGGGTGAGAGAAAGAAAAAACAATGTGAGAGAGAGAAATAAAAAGAGAGCGAGCGAGAGGGCAGAGCAACATGTCATGTTTAATGGAATTCTGAGTTCAAATGCTAAACTTTTGATCACAGGCACAGTGGTGGGCTTTGTCTCTGTAGCCTAAATGGTTCCTGTTGCTGTAGGGGTGGAAGGTCACACCAAGGAGAGATAGGGCTTCTCAGATAGTTCATAGTGTAGCCAAGGTGTCTGTGTCACATCAACTGGAAAATAAGATAAATGAATATCCTTCAATGTCTGTGTGGGTTCAAATCTCTGTATGGTATTATTCAAATCAAAATCCTGTGTCATTTGTCACATGAATACAACCTTACCGGGAAATGCTTACTTACAAACCCTTAACCAACAATGCCGTTTTAAGAAAATAGAGTTAAGTAAATATTTACTATATAAACTAAAATAAAATAAATAGTAACAGATTAAAATAACAATACCTAGGCTATATACAGGGGGGTACCGGTACAGAGTCAATGTGCGGGGGTACAGGTTAGTTGAGGTCATTTGTAGAGTGACTATGCATAGATAATGAACAGCGAGTAGCAGCAGTGTAAAACAAGGGGAGGGGGGGTCAATGTAAATAGTCTGGGTAGCCATTTGATGAATTGTTCAGCAGTCTTATGGCTTTGGGGTAGAAGCTGTTAAGGAGCGTTTTGGTCCTAGACTTGGCACTCCGGTACTAATTGGATTGTATTCTACATATGTTTAAGGTCTTGGCAAATGACCCTATCATGGCATTGTCTAATGTCATATCTAGGGTGTTCCGAAATTGCTTAGGACACTATCCTAAGTTGATAACTACATGATAAGTCTACAGCTGCAAGGCACCAGCTTCGGGCAGTCTACAGGGATGACTTATGGACCTCTGTGGAGAAACTGGTGAGTACTGTAGCTGTAGAGTCAAAGGCCTCAAAGTATATTTTCAACTTTACTAAGGTTGGTATTTTGCTCGGACCTTTAAGTGATCCGAGCATAAATCCTCATTAAATGTTCTGTTGTACATGTGTGTTTGTGCTTACTCTTGTGTAAGACATGTGTTAAGGGGACCTGTAGTAGTTTTGCCATTGTAGTGGTGATAGGTATGAAGGAGTATTTTTTATAGTTATGTTATCCACGGAGGAGCTAACCTCACGACGGAAGTACTCTCTAAGCACTGACCCAGTCGTACGCGGTGTTATCATGGTTCATGACTTCTAATAACTTTCCTCCTGAATGGAGGCTTCTCTTTATTAGTGGCATGTGTGTTGACCATCAGAAGAGTGTTCTGGAGATTCCCTTACACTTGTTGCAATCTGAGTGATTACTAACTCCTCTGTCGCTATTGTCAATAGCAATTTGACTTGTGAGGTCTCTAATCCTCTTACTGATTGTTGCTAGACTGACTGTGCTGGCATTGGTACTGGTGCTCAAGGGGACCAGTTATCCTACCAATTTATTCTGAAATATTATCCACCGGAACACATGACTAGAGCACTTTACTAGTTGTATTGTAGTTGAACCTACACTTGGCAAGGTATGACTATTTTTGCCATTTGTTTTGGAGGTGGAAGTCCACTGGAGTTATTTTACGACCAGTGTGGTACACCTCAGTAATATCTTAGATGTGTTCTAAGATTATCCCCGCCTAGGGGCCTGTCTGCTCCTCACTGTTCTCATAGGGGAGTTTACAACTAGATTTGTTTTCTGCTCTGGCGGCCTAGTACAGTGTTGCACACAGTCTCAACCCCCCAACGGCCTCGATGAGGCTCAACATGGGTCTGGGCTTGTGTTCTCCCCTTTGTATCTCGGGACCTCCCCACCAGCGGTTGGTGTTGGTATCCGAGGCACAAAGGAAAAAATCGGACCCCATGTATGAGTTGTCAGCGGCCGCATTGTTATGAGAATGGCAGTAACCTTTCAACCAAATCTTCTGGTGTTTATGCTTCAAAACGCTCAGTGGCTGTCGAGGCCTGTCAGTCACCACAGCGTCTGTGTGTGGAAACCTTTTCAGTGCCTGCGAACTGATACAAGGATATCTGTCTGTGATATTGCAAAGTGTTTCACCAGCGGGAGTCATCAGGTCAGTTGCGGGACTGACACCATTAGTGTCATTGTAAGGGGTGACAGTCCCCCACATAGTGGAAGATGTATCATCGGAAGCAGAGTACACTCTACGCGTCAATGTTTTACTTGCTGAGACGCCTGCAGTGCTTGCGGAAGTTTACGTAGGGCAAGAGAAGTTCATCTCAACTACAGTATTGCACGACTTCAAGGAGGAGGGAAGTTGCTCACTCACAGAGACTCCTGGCTCGAAATCATAAAAATAATGGTCAATCTGGTTTGCTGATGGAATATGTCGAGATATCATAATATCTCCTTGGATTGGATTCTGCACCAAGAGGTTTCGAAAGGTCTTTTTCCCAAGGGGTGCTTTTTACAGACATCCCTCGTGAATGACTGCATTGTAGCTAGCGTTCGGGGAAGACAGTGTGGTCAGTGGAGAAGGCACAGTGACCTGTGACTATACATGGTTGGTGTTCCAATCCATCGGTTGTAACCAATCCATCAAGTCTGCTCCGAGTAGCAGGGGTTCAGATTCAAGGCTGGTAACATACACAGGGTGAACGAGTGATATGTTCTGGAAGTGTAGTTTCAGCATGATTCTCAAATGTGAGAGGCGAGGTAGTCTGAGTGAAACCTTGAAGTGTAGTTTCACATTGTTCCACTTTTAACCGACGTTTAGGTGGCTTCAAAGCCATTTTGAGATCATTGAACAATGTTTGAGAGATGAGCGATATTGTGGCGCCCGAATCAATTAGCGCATGACAAGTTAAGCAGTCCTCCAGGACTGTTTCCAGGTATGGCCGTTTAGAGTTGCGTTTAGTGGACATATTCCCCACAAAGTGGAGTGGTCGTTCGCAACGACGTGATGTGCCATTTCTGTTCAAGGTGAAAGCAGATCAACTTTTCGGATTTTGAGTGGGCTTGGCTTTAGCGAAGCTTTTGATATGTTTCTTTGCAACCTTTGTATCAGAGTCTATAGACAAAGCCTGTGGGCTTGTTTCTTGATCGAGCGGGCCCTGGATAGGGTCTCGAGTGAGAGAGGGAGAAATTAGATTTTTAACATCCTTGCTAAGGGTGTTAATTCCTGTGGACCTGGTGTCCGACAAATCCCCATCTAGTCCATCTTTTACCCTTTTCTCAAATCTTTCTCGCTTTAGTTCTTCACGTAGTGGAACTTCCAGAGAACACTGGTCTACGTTTTGACCGTCCTTTAACCATTTGTTACGCTCTGACACTTTGTGTGTGTTGGGTGTAGGAACGTAGTGAACCGGTCGATTGTAGTGGTAGTTGTTTCGATGGCGACGTACAGTTATTACAGTTATTTCAACCACGGTGGTTATTGGAGTCATGGTTTCGTGGTAGAAACTGTTGTTGTGCGTCATCCCTCAACGCTGATCTGATCTGTTTCACCTGTCTTTGTGATTGTCTCCACCCCCCTCCAGGTGTCGCCCATCTCCCCATTATCACCTGTGTACTTATTCCTGTGTTCTCTGTTTGTCTGCCAGTTCGTCTTGTTTGTTCCGAGTCAACCAGCGTTTTGTGTCTCAGCTCCTGTTTTTCCCAGTCTCTCTTTTCCTGTCCTCCCGGTTTTGACACTTGCCTGTCCTGACTCTGAGCCCACCTGCCTGACCACTCTGCCTGTCCCTGACCCTGCCTGCCGATCTGTACCTCTGCCGCCCTCTGGATTACCGACCTCTGCCTACCCTGACCCTGAAGTACAAAGGACAGGACTTCTGTCGCCCAAGACGGAGGAATTTCAAATTGACACAGGAATAACAAAATGGTTGCTCTCCCTTTGTTAGCTGTAGCATCTCGTGCAATCTAATCCTACTTTGTACACTTTCAAGCATAACATAGGACATAACAAAGGGAATGGTTTTACTAATAATGTCTTACGATCAAACCCTTTTCGGCATTATTTTTGCGATGTTTTAACCAGAACGCGCGGAAAACAACGGAATACACAGTGGTCTCCTCACGAATGAAACACGAGAGACAGAAGTAGCACCTTTGGCCCAACGCATCTATTTGTCAAATTTCTATAATTAGCTGGATCGTGTCCTAGCACTAAAAATTTAATCTAACCCAACACTGACTATGTCAGAGAAACAAGATGGAGGGAACCTCCTTGTATTGTTCAAATGCAGCACACGTCAACAAATCCTGTCTACAACTCCCATGTTGTATAACATAATCTGAGTGCAAGATACAATCTGCTTTCCAATTTTATATAGGCCGAATCAAAATAAATGCCTCATTCTATCTTAGATTCCTAACACGGCGCACCATGTGTTGATCGAATAAATTATTAATTTAGGTTTATAAATTGCTTCAATTATTTACTTACTAACTAACTTAAACAATCACAGAATTACATAATCAAACACAACTAGTTCATACATGGGTTACTACATGATAAAGAAAAAGTCCCTAGCGGACGAAACCAATATGACGGCTTGGTAGACAAAGGAAAGGGGGTGGGCACCACTCAAGAGCGAGAGACTCATAGCTGATAACTACACTCATATAAATTGCTAATACTTTGAATATGAACAACCGCTCTTTCGAAAAGAAATTACAGTTTACATATTGACGAGTGTATGTCTTGTTGTCTCTCTCTGTGGTCGCCTGTCCCCACGGACCATTCCCACATTCTCAAATATATAAATATTGTTTAATTATCAAAACTTTTGATTGTCCAAGTGTCTCTCTGTTTTCCACATTTTACATTCCAAACTCGAACACTACAGAGCATAGAGGCAGCATATTTTACGACTGCCATAAAACAGCCGACTTCCCGGTCTCCCCCCTCTACGGGAGAGAGCACACTGTAGAGCGGACCCACTGTAACCTGATCCTTCAGATGGTCACAGGAGAGTTATGACACTACACTGTTTGTATTCGGCCATATTCCCAGTCACCTTGCCATGGTTAAATGCGGTGGTTTGCGCTTTCAGTTTTGCGCAAATGCTGCCATCTATCCACGGTTTCTGATTTTGGTAGGTTTTAATAGTCACAGTGGGTACAATATCTCCTATATACTTCCTGATGAACCCAGTCACCGTATCCATGTATTCGTCAATGTTATTCTCAGAAGCTACCCGGAACATATCGCAGTCCACGTGATCAAAATGGTCTTGAAGCATGGATTCCTATTGGTCAGACCAGCGTTGAATAGACCTTAGCACGGGTACTTCCTGTTTGAGTTTCTGCCTATAGGAAAGGAGCAGCAAAATGGAGTCGTGATCAGATTTTCCAAAGGGAGGGCCTTGTAGGTATTTCGAAAAGTTGAGTAGCAGTGGTCAACTGTTTTACAAGCTCGAGTACTACAGTCAATGAGTTGGTAGAACTTCGGTAGTGTTTTCCTTAAATTTGCTTTGTTAATATCCCCAGCTACAATAAATGCGGCTTCAGGATATCTGGTTTCCAGTTTGCATAAAGTCCAGTGTAGTTCTTTGAGGGCCGTCATGGTATCGGCTTGAGGGGGAATATACACGGCTGTGACTATAACCAAAGAGAATTCTCTTGGCAGGTAATGTTGTTAGCATTTGATTGTGAGGTATTCTAGGTTGGGTGAACAAAAATACTTGAGTTTCTGTATGTTATCACAATCACACCATGAGTGGTTAACCATGAAACATACACCCTCGCCTTTCTTCTTCACGGAGAGGTCTTTATTTCTGTCAGCGAGATGTACTGAGAACCCAGATGGCTGAATTTATGGGGACAGTATATCCCGAGAAAGCCATGTTTCCGTGAAACAGAGTATGTTACAATCCCTGAAATCTCTCTGGAAGGAGATACTCGCCCTGAGCTCATCTACTTTATTATCCAGAGACAGAACATCAGCGAGTAATATACTCGGAAGTGGTGGATGGTGTGCACGCCTCCTGAGTTGGACTAGTAGTCCACTCCGAATACCTCTTCTCTTTGTATGCGTCTCTGTGTGTGGAGTAAAGGTGGTCTAGAGTTTTTTTCCCTCTGTTTGCACATGTGACATGCTGGTAGAAATGAGGTAAAACAGATTTAAGTTTGCCTGCATTAAAGTCCCCGGCCACTAGGAGCGCCACTTCTGGATGAGCATTTTCTTGTTTGCTTATGGCCTTGTTGAGTGCGGTCTTAGTGCCAGCATCGGTTTGTGGTGGTAAATAGATGGCTACGAATAATACAGATGAGAACTCTCTTGGTAGATAGTGTGGTCTACAGCTTATCATGAGGTATTCAACCTCAGACGTAGCTGCTCTGTCCTGCCGATGCATGGAGAAGCCAGCCAGCTCTATATTATCCGTCTTGTCGTTCAGCCACGTCTCGGTGTAACATAGGATATTACAGTTTTTAATGTTCCGTTGGTAGGATAGTCTTAATCGTAGATCTTCCAGTTTGTTTTCCAATGATTGCACGTTGTCCAATAATACGCAGGGAAGTGGTGGTTTACCTACTCAACGGTGAATTCTTACAAGGCACCATGCCCTCCTCCCCCTATTCCTCCGTCTTTTCTTCACACTGATGACATGGATTTGAGCCTTGTCTTGACAAAGCAGTATATTCTTTGTGTCGGAGTCATTAAATAAAACATATTTGTCTAATTTGAGGTGAGTAATCGCTGTTCTGATGTCCAGAAGCTCTTTTTGGTCATAAGAGACGGTAGCAGCAACATTATGTACAAAATGAGTTACAAACAATGTGAAAAAAAAAAAAATAGCATAGTTTGTTAGGAGCCCGTAAAATGGCAGCCTACCCTCCGGCACCATTATTTGTTAATTTGTTAATTTTAACAGGAGCCAGACACAGCCCTCTGCAATGGGTGAATAGTATCAATATAGCTGTCTCAGACTCAGACTGGCAGCAGGGCCTGCATGGTCATAGAACCACACTGAGTCAAGTAGTTTCCTTATCAATTTAACCACACAAACAACACTGATCCACCAAGTGAACTGGCCAGATGACCGTACCTTCTCGGAGAGTGCTGTATCTAGAATGTTCTGTCCATCTGTTCACCACAAACAGGTAGGCGGCTTGTCTGGGTTTGCTATGACAGAGGCATCATGAATATTTGGGAGTTTGATGTGCATGTCTACGCCTGCAGGTCCCTCTTTCGAGTAGGGACATGATTATCAATCTATCCAAACGCTGGGCCCCACATTGCCAACGACAGTTGGCAAACACCAACATTAAAATGGACGCAACATTTAATGTAGATGAAATGGGGGGGAATTCAGGGGTGTACAGTATGTTTCCCTTCCAAGCCTCAGTATAGATCATTACCACCAAACAGAAAGAGGTTTTGAATAGTGATGGGAGTTCAAGTGTGTTGTTCGGTTTTTAGGCATGTTTTTTTGTCCCGCACTATGGGGTCCCCCGAGAAGAGCAGAGGAGGGAAGGGGAACGACAAAAAAACAGGAGTAAACAAACCAACAAACCAAGGGACTAGGAGCTGAACAGAGTGGTGGGATTAGGACAGATCCTCTTCTGTCAGAAGGAGCTGAACGCATGGGGGGGGGGGGGGGGGGGGGGGGGATTAGGACAGATCCTTAACTGTCAGAAGGAGCTGAATAGAGTGGGGGATTAGGACCGATCCTCTTCTGTCAGAAGGATCTGCACAGAGTGGGGAAATTAGGACAGATCCTCAGCTGCCAGAAGGAGCTGAACAGAGTAGGAGGATTAGGACAGATCATCAGCAGTCAGAAGGAGCTGAACAGAGTGGGGGGATTAGGACAGATCCTCAGCTGTCAGAAGGAGCTGAACAGAGTGGGGGGATTAGGACAGATCCTCAGCTGTCAGAAGGAGCTGAACAGAGTGGGGGGATTAGGACAGATCTTCAGCTGTCAGAAGGAGCTGAACAGAGTGGGGTGATTAGGACAGATCCTCAGCTGTCAGAAGGAGCTGAACAGAGTAGGGGATTAGGACAGATTATCAGCTGTCAGAAGGAGCTGAACAGAGTGGGGGGATTAGGACAGATTCTCAGCTGTCAGAAGGAGCTGAACAGAGTGGGGTGATTAGGACAGTTTCTCAGCTGTCAGAAGGAGCTGAACAGAGTGGGGGGATTAGGACAGATACTCAGCTGTCAGAAGGAGCTGAACAGAGTAGGGGATTAGGAAAGATCCTTGGAATAAAGTCCAACTGTATGCAATCTTCGTGTCACATGATCTCAGAATATATACACCTGTTCTGAAAGGCCCCAGAGTCTGCAACACCACTAAGCAAGGGGCACCACCAACACCACCAGCAAGTGGCACCATGAAGACCAAGGAGCTCTCCAAACAGGTCAGGGACAAAGTTGTGGAGAAGTACAGATCAGGGTTGGGTTATAAAAAAATATCAGAAACTTTGAACATCCCACAGAGCACAATTAAAACCATTATTAAAAATTTAAAGAATATGGCACCACAACAAACCTGTCAAGTGAGGGCCGCCCACCAATGGACCAGGCAAGGAGGGCATTAATCAGAGGCAACAAAGAGACCAAAGATAACCCTGAAGGAGCTGCAAAGCTCCACAGCTCTGTCCATCGGACCACTTTAAGCCACACATTCCACAGAGATGGGCTTTATGGAGGAGTGGCCAGAAAAAAGAAGAAAAAAAAAAGAAAAGCAAACACGTTTGGTGTTCGCCAAAAGGCATGTGGGAGACTCCCCAAACATATGGAAGAAGGTACTCTGGTCAGATGAGACTAAAATGTTGCTTTTTGGCCATCAAGGATAACGCTATGTCTGGAGCAAACCCAACACCTCCCATCACCTCAAGAACACCATTACCACAGTGAAGCATGGTGGTGGCAGCATCATGCTGTGGGGATGTTTTTCATCGGCAGGGACTGGGAAACTGGTCAGAATTGAAGGAATGATGGATGGCGCTAAATACAGGGAAATTATTTTGGGAAACCTGTTTCAGTCTTCCAGAGATTTGAGACTGGGACGGAGATTCACCTTCCAGCAGGACAATGACCCTAATTATACTGCTGAAGCAACACTTGAGTGGTTTAAGGGGAAACATTTAAATGTCTTTGTAACGATTGTCGTCCTCGTCTGATGAGGAATATGAAGGATCGGACCAAAATGCAGCGTTGTAAGTGTCCATGATAATTTATTATATCAGGAGACCTACAGGAGGCCTGGTGCGTAGAGGAAGCACCGGATGGACCGGGCTGTGGGGGAGCACTGGAGCCTTGGTGCGCATCCTTGGCACCACTCCTCCAGGCTGGATTACCACTTTAGCCCGGACCCTCCAGAGTGCAGGCACAGGTTGAACCGGGCTGGGGGAGAGCACTGGAGCTCTGGTGCATACCACTCGCACCTCTCCCTTAGGCTCAATGCCCACATTCGCCCGGCACGGGCGGAGCGCAGGCATAGGGCGAACTGCACCCTCCCAGCGCCCCGGAGACCCAGCACGCAGAGCCGGCGCAGGATACCCTGGGCCGAAACGGCGTACCGGAGACCAAACACGTTGGGCTGGCACAATCCGCCCTGGCTGGATGCCCACTCTCGCATGGCACTTGCGGGGGGCTGGCCTATAGCGCTCCGGGCTATGAGCGCGTACTGGCGACACCGTGCGCTTCACCGCATAACACGGTGCCTGACCAGTACTGCGCTGCTTTCGGTAAGCACGGGGAGTTGGCTCAGGTCTAACGCCTGACTCCGCCTGACTCCACCAATCTCCCCGTGTGCCCCCCCCAAAAATGTTGGGGGCTGCCTCTCGTGCCTGTTGCGCTGCCTTACCTCATATCACCGCCGCTCAGGTTTAGCTGCCTCCAGTTCTTCTTTGGGGCGGCGATATTCCCCAGCCTGTCTCCAGGGTCCCTTGCCGTCCAATATCTCCTCCCATGTCCATTTCTCCAGATATTGCTGCTCCTCCTTACCCCGCTGCTTGGTCCTTTGTTGGTGGGTGGTTCTGTAACGATTGTCGTCCTCGTCTGATGGGGAATATGAAGGATCGGACCAAAATGCAGCATTGTAAGTGTCCATGATAATTTATTATATTAGAACACGAAAAATACAAAATAACAAAGTGAATGACAGAAATGAAAATCGAAACAGTTCTGTATGGTGAAAACACAGACACAGAAAACAACCACCCACAAACAAAAGTGGGAAAACAGGCTACCTAAGTATGGTTCTCAATCAGAGACAATGATTGACAGCTGCCTCTGATTGGGAACCATACCAGGCCAAACACAGAAATACAAAACATAGAACAAAACATAGAATGCCCACCCCAACTCACGCCCTGACCAAACCAAAATAGAGACATAAAAAAGGAACTAAGGTCAGAACGTGACAGTCTTGGAATAGCCTAGTCAAAGCCCAGACCTCAATCTAATTGAGAATCTGTGGTATGACTTAAAGATTGTTGTACACCAGCGGAACCCATCCAAATTGAAGGAGCTGGAGCAGTTTTGCCTTGAAGAATGGGCAAAATCCCAGTGACTAGATGTGCCAAGCTTATAGAGACATACCCCAAGAGACTTGCAGCTGTAAATGCTGCAAAAGGTGGCTCTACAAAGTATTAACTTTGGTGGGGTGAATAGTTATGCATGCTGTTTTCAGTTTTTTTGTGTTATTTCTTGTTTGTTTCACAATAAAAAATAGTTTGCATCTTCAAAGTGGTAGGCGTGTTGTGTAAATCAAATGATAAACCCCCCCAAAACCCCCCTCAATTTAAATTCCAGGTTGTAAGACAACAAAATAGGAAAAATGCCAAGGGGGGTGAATACTTTCGCTGCAATGGAAACAACTACTTCAAGGTCTCAGAGCAAGTGACGTCGCCGATTGAAACGCTATTAGTGCGCACCCAGCTAACTAGCTAGCCATTTCACACCGGTTACACTGCAACACCATACAACCTCAGATATGCCAAGTTCTCCAATTTGAAAAAGGGAAAGGCATCCTCATGTTTTCAACATGACCAATAAGGATGAATCATAAATCAATCCCAAATGAGGATGAATCATAAATCAATCCCAAATAAGAACAGAAATACTGAGGCAGAGATTGAGAGAGGCTGTCAATGTTTTACACAAACACCTGAGAACAGTCAACTTTCTAAGATTCCTTCATTTCATCTGACACCAGCACACAATCAATACAAATATTGTGCAATTTTTTTGTGTGACAGAGAGGACGATGGTAACTATATAGTACTGTAAATTGAGCAGTAATAAGAGACAGAATTGACTTAATTGGAGATCAATGCACAGTCTTCATTCAGTAAATAATGATTGCGTTGTTTGTAATCATTGCTTAATTTGTCAATTATTAGGCGGCCCAATGAATCAATTCTTAGAATGTCAGGCACGTTTTCACTTTACGTTGTTTAGTGGGCAGCTGAATTACAGAGGAGGCAACTTGAATTAACTGATTGATTTTATTCAAATTGTTAATTTGCAAACAGTGAAAATTATTTTGTATGCCACGAGGTACCGAATCCTGGCAAATGGCTTCCGGAACGAAACCGTCCAAAAGTGAGAGGCGCCTCAGGATCCTGTTCAAATTAAGCACTAGTTGTAATGATCTACCCTCAATAAACTCAACTGCCTCCTAGACCTACATAGAGCTTGACACTTCAAAATAATATTTTAAAATAAACAAGGCTTTGGTGCCACCCAGTGGCATTAAAATGCATTACAACAATGTTACTGAAATCACTCTCAAGTTTTGAAAACTCTGTGATAGTAGTGTGTACTGTGTCTGCAACTGCCAGTTCAACAGCTTAACCATTCCACCAACAGGCTACAACCTGGAACTTCTTTAGGTGTTGACAGCAGTAAGGTGTCTCCGGTACCTTGCTGCTGGTGTCCTGCTCCTGTGATGTGAGTTTGCATAGGGTCTCGTCCAGCTGGGAGCTCAGGGAGCCCCTCTCTCTGTCCCCCCTGGCCAGATGACTGACCAGCTCTGCTACCCTCTGGGACAAGCTGGCCACCTGTGAGTGGAGACACAAACAAATTAATCCTACTGTCTTGAAGAACACTCCATCAATTTTAAATGGGTGTAATTGCATAGTTGTTCTACTAGGTATGTGGAGACAGATATATGGTGGAAAATATGATAACTCTGGCCTCTGGGATCTGAGGTCAATAATAATTTATTCAGAGGACAAAAGTAACTTTGTTTTACATATACATTTTACATACAGTACATGGTACTTTTTTTGACAAAGTAGTTACATAGCAAAGATAGTTTTTAAATAATCTAATATTGCATCTTCAATATGTTCTATTCTTGGTGCTATTGGAATGTGGCCACGAGTTGGTCTCTAGGCTACAATGTTACGCAAACCCAGTGGCGACGCATCATTCAGGGCAAGTGTCACATATCAGAATCAAAATGTAATATTGAGTTAATAAAGCCACATACAAACATGGTCTCTTTTTTGCTTTCTTGAGTAAGGCAGCTAAAAAATGCAGGTGTTTCAGCCTAGATCAGTGCTTTCTGTGGTGGTGGTGGTGGGACAGAAATACAGAGCGTAGGGGTTGGTAATGTTCTCTAGTTGCGCCGTGATTGGCTCAGTGTTCTGTCACTCATGGGGACTCTACGTCACCGCAAAATCTACCAGCAGAGCTCGAAAATTCAAACTCATGGATGCTGCCATAGAGTAAATTAAATGTTTAAAAATATATATTTAACCCCTCCACCACCCCCCCACCCCCCTCTTCGGAGGACAAATATCTTAGTTATTTTACAGCTTTTTGCTACATATACATGCATATACATATCCATTTTACATACATGGTCCTTTTAAAATAAAGCAGTCACATAACAATAATACATTACCAAACATAAGATTTTTAATCCCAACCTCTCAGCCCATCCCACCTCATCACCATAGACCACCCTCATTTGGTTTCCATGTGCCATATATTTTTCAATTGTGCTGTGATGTTTTACAACATTTCTGAACCTTTCTAATCTAATCTAATTTCTAATTCTATTCTATATATTATCCACAGATTGTGAGCTAAAGATGAAAACCTTTCCTACTAGTATTATTATATTATTTACTGACTGACTATGGCTTTCCAAATCGCCCAAAACTGCTATTTGTAAGGTTAATTTGAAGTGCATGTTGTGATTTTTTAACCATCCATGAACCTGTGACGAGAAACAAGCTACATAGGGCAATACCAGAATAAATGATCTATTGATTCTGTCTCTTCGCGGCAAAATCTAGAGCTGAGATTGTTGTATGCCCCATATACAGTGGGGCAAAAAAGTATTTAGTCAGCCACCAATTGTGCAAGTTCTCCCAATTAAAAAGATGAGAGAGGCCTGCAATTTTCATCATAGGTAGACTTCAACTATGACAGACAAAATGAGGGGGGAAAAAATCCAGAAAATCACATTGTAGGATTTTTTAATGAATTTATGTGCAAATTATGGTGGAAAATAAGTATTTGGTCAATAACAAAAGTTTATCTCAATACTTTGTTATATACCCTTTGTTGGCAATGGGGGTCAAACGTTTTCTGTAAGTCTTCACAAGGTCTTCACACACTGTTGCTGGTATTTTGGCCCATTCCTCCATGCAGATCTCCTCTAGTGCAGTGATGTTTTGGGGCTGTTGCTGGGCAACACGGACTTTCAACTCCCTCCAAAGATATTCTATGGTGTTGAGATCTGGAGACTGGCTAGGCCACTCCAGGACCTTGAAATGCTTCTTACGAAGCCATTCCTTCGTTGCCCGGGCGGTGTGTTTGGGATCATTGTCATGCTGAAAGACCCAGCCACGTTTCATCTTCAATGTCCTTGCTGATGGAAGGAGGTTTTCCACTCAAAATCTCACGATACATGGCCCCATTAATTATTTCCTTTACACGGATCAGTCGTCCTGGTCCCTTTGCAGAAAAACAGCCCCAAAGCATGATGTTTCCACCCTCATGCTTCACAGTAGGTATGGTGTTCTTTGGATGCAACTCAGCATTCTTTGTCTTCCAAACACGACGAGTTGAGTTTTTGCCAAAAAGTTATATTTTGGTTTCATCTGACCATATGACATTCTCCCAATCTTCTTCTGGATCATCCAAATGCTCTCTAGCAAACTTCAGACGGGCCTGACATGTACTGTCTTAAGCAGGGGACACGTCTGGCACTGCAAGTTTGAGTCCCTGGCGGCGTAGTGTGTTACTGATGGTAGGCTTTTGTTACTTTGGTCCAGCTCTCTGCAGGTCATTCACTAGGTCCCCCCGTGTGGTTCTGGGATTTTGCTCACCGTTCTTGTGATCATTTTGACCCCACGGTCCTCTCCTCTTGCGTGGAGCCCCAGATCGAGGGAGATTATCAGTGGTCTTGTATGTCTTCCATTTCCTAATAATTGCTCCCACAGTTAATTTCTTCAAACCAAGCTGCTTACCTATTGCAGATTCAGTCTTCCCAGCCTGGTGCAGGTCTACAATTTTGTTTCTGGTGTCCTTGACAGCTCTTTGGTCTTGGCCATAGTGGAGTTTGGAGTGTGACTGTTTGAGGTTTGGAACAGCTGTCTTTTATACTGATAACAAGTTCAAACAGGTGCCATTAATACAGGTAACGAGTGGAGGACAGAGGAGCCTCTTAAAGAAGAAGTTACAGGTCTGTGAGAGCCAGAAATCTTGCTTGTTTGTAGTGACCAAATACTTATTTTCCACCAAAATTTGCAAATAAATTCATTAAAAATCCTAACAATGTGATTTTTTGGATTTTTTTTTCTCATTTTGTCTGTCATAGTTGAAGTGTACCTATGATGAAATATTACAGGTCTCTTCTCATCTTTTTAAGTGGGAGACTTGCACAATTGGTGGCTGACTAAATACTTTTTTGCCCCACTGTACATAGCATTCTGTGGTGGCAATAATTGTATATAATAATTTAAATTGAAAACACTAAGTGTTGAATCAAGTGTAGTTTTTTGTACCATCATAAACCATTATGCCATGGAATTGGTACATCGAAAATCTCCCCATTTATTTTGCAACCTGTATGGTGCAGCTGTCAACAGTTTTGTCCTCAGATGAAAAATGGTATATTTTTCTATTTATGTAAGTTCCTTTCAGCACAATTTGAATCTTAATATATGGCAGGCAAACAAGTTCCCTACCTTCTCCCTTTTCCACTGCCTCCTCCATTTTTGTGGTAGTGCTGCAATCAGTTGGTTGTAAATTTGGATTGAGCAGATATTCCCATATATTTTCGATAACTGCATATGTGACATAACTCCTCCATTTCTATTCATAATATCCTGAATTAATATAATACAATAAAAAAACATCTATAAAGAATGTTTTTTCATTAATGAGTATATTTGAGTTGAACCATAACATTTGTTGTAATATTTGTTCTATCTTTTCTGGAGGTTAAAACTGAAATTGTAACCAACTTTGTATGGCTTGTTTAAGAAAGGGCCATACTTTAAACAAAATGTCATTTTCAATTAGTCGGAATTGATAAATTGGAATCTGTATAAAGGCAAAAGGGCAATTTTTGAACAAAGGATGAGCCTTATTTAATAATCTACTGGAGAACCATTTGGGGTTTAAGTATATCTTATGTATGAGTGAAGCTTTTACTGAGAGGCTTAAAGCTTTAATATTTAATAATTTTACCCCCTCAAACTCATATTCATTATATAAATTGGTTTAATATTGTCTGGCTTAGCATTCCAAATAAAATGTAATATTTTTTGCTCATATGATTTAAAAAACGAGTCATCTGGATTAGGCTGTGCCATTATTAAGTAACCATGGAGAGGGCAACATCTCCATGGTTGCAGAATCTTATCTATTTTTGCTAACTTTCTATTGAAATTACTTGTGGTGAGTTAATTTATGTATTTTTAGATGTGAATATGTAAATATGTCTATTTCACCATCCACCCATTTTATTAAGGTAGTATCAACACTGTATTTTTTTAACGACCCAATACGTAACATGGTACACTTGTCATAATTAGGTTTTAATCCAGAGAGGCTAGACACGTGATCAAGATGTTCAATGAACTTGTGCAGGGATCCAGATTGCAGACTTAAGAAAAAACTAGAGTCATCAGCATACATTTACACTTTTGTTTTTATCCCCTAGATTTCTGACCCTTTGATGTTCTTGTTGGATCTAATTTTAATAGCTAGCATTTCAATGGCCATGATACATAGATATGGAGACAACGGACAGCCTTGTTTTACTCCTCTTAAAAGCTCAAAACTTTCTGAGAAGTAACCATTACTTACTATTTTACATCTGGGGTTGCATCTAGGTTACACAACTTTAACCCATTGTATAAGAGATTCACCAAAATTAAAATAATCCAGGCATTTATATATACATTCTAGTCGTACTTTATCAAACGCATTTTCAAAATCTGCTATGAAGACCAGGCCTGGTATCTTCAATGTTTCAGAATGTTCAATTGTTTCAAGTAACTGTCGTATATTATCTCCAATATATCGTCCATGTCAAAAACCTGTCTGAGCAGCATGAACAATATCTGGTAAAACCTTTTTTATTCTATGTGGTATGCATTTCGCCAGAATTTTCGCATCACAACATTGAAGTGTTAGAGGCCTCCAGTTTTTTATACTTACCACCTGGGTCCTGTTTTAGTAGTAATGAAATCAGACCTTCTTGTTGAGTACTTGAAAGTCTACCATTTGTATAAGAATAATTAAAACATGCTAATAATGGATCTTTGAGTACATCAAAAAATGTCTGATATGCCTCTACTGGTATTCCGTCAAGCCGCTGGTGTTTTTCCTATTGCCTCAAAAAGTTCCTCTTCTGTAAGTTGGCCTTCACACAGGTATTTCTGTAAATTTGATAATTTTACATAATTATTATTATTAGGAAAGAAATCCTTACAGTTAACATCATTCAGTGGAAATGGAGGAGACTGAAAAGAAAACATATGCTTAAAATAGTCTGCTTCCTCTTTCAAAATAGAATTGGTTGAATCATGGATAACTCCATCATTTGTAACGAGTTTCTGTCAAATCTTTGTGGTAGAATTTCTATGTTGAAGATTCAAGAAAATGTTTGTGCATTTTTCACAATTTTACGTACAATTTGCTTTATTTTTGTAATACATTACACTTGATCATTCTTGAACAAGTACATCCAATTCTTTTTGTTTTTCCTCTAATCTATTTTGTGCCTCTATGGTGCAGTTTCCATTACCATCTACCTGCACTGTTACTTCCTCTATTTCCTTTATTAGTCTAATCTCTTTTGACCTAAACTGCTTTTGTTTTAATGATGAGTATTGTATTGAATGGCCTCTAAAAGTACATTTAAAAGTGTCCCATACAATAAGGGGATCTGCTGTACCTATGTTGTACGAGAAAAGTAAATTATGAGTTATTTTGTCTTAGTTAAGAACAAATTGTCATGCAATAGGCTTTGATTCAATATCCCCGTCCACGTGGAAATTCTGTAAGAGTTATATGGAGGCCAATTAGATGGTTGTCCGATCGCATTCGGTCTCCTATTAATACTTGTTTTACTTTTGATGCCAGCAAGAACGAGAGTGCCATAGAGTTACATTAGAAGTGCCCATCCAAGAAGACTCAATGTCATTGGCTACATATAAAATGAGGTCAAATCACGTTATAGCTACAGTAGCTTTGATTTGACTGACCATGTCAATGTCATACTTTCATAATCTTAGCTAGCAAGCAAGCAGTCATCATCATGAGTCAAGTCGACGATCTACTGGCAAATACTTTTCAATCTTTGTCATTTAAAGACAAATTAGAGATAAAATGTCTCGGTGCTCTTCGGCCATTGGATATAAACATTACACAAGTCTCAAATTGCAAATTCTACAATGAGTGGTTTGGAAGGAAGCAGTGGCTAACTTCAAGCATCTCAAAGCAATCACTATTTTGCGTCCCCTGCCTGCTATTCAGTGGAGAGGGTGTGTGGTACAAGTCTGGGTTTAAAGATTTAAAACATGAAACGTGTCTGAAAACATGAGAATTGTGCATCACATTTGGACAACGCTGTTAAACTGGGATTACTGGGGAAATCAAACGATGTGGCTCAGCTAGACATATAGACGACCCATCGACCTTCACAACCAACAAACGGAGGAGAATAGGTTTGACACAATTATAGCATGCATTAAACTGTGTGACAATTGTGAGACAGCACTGCGAGGCCATGACGAGTCGGCCGACTCCATGAACCCAGGCGTTTTCAGGTGTATTTTTGAGACCGTGAAGGAGATTACAGGCTACAAAGGCATTATGACAACCAACCAATTTTTAAGGGTACATCAAGCACGATCCAAAATGAACTTTTGGATTGCATGTATGAAGTGTACAGAGAAGCTATAGCTAAGGAGGTGTCTGAGACGAGGCAGACGAGACCACTGACGTCTCCTGTAAATCACAGATGGTAATAGTGCTGCGCTACATGTTACCAGACAACAGTGTGTGAGAGAGGTTTTGGGAGTTTGTAGAGGTGAAGGACAAAACTGGTGTTGGCATCTCTAACAGCATCAAACAAGTCTTAGTGCCACTGAATGTCAAGGAGAAGCTGGTTGCACAAACCCACGACAGGGCAGCGGTGATGAGTGGTAATGTATGTGGTGTCCAAACACTACTGAAGGATTCCTTTCCGACCGCAGAACTCCAGTGTGCTACCAAGCCATGACCTGTGTGCATCCTGAGCTGCACACTACAAAGACAACACTTACTTTATTGAAATCACTCCACGAGAACAACCTGCAGGCGGCCTTGTCTGAGACATTCTCTCTTCTCAAAATCATCATCACCACTCCGATGACAACCGCTGAGTCAGAGAGAAACCTTTCCACCCTTAAAAGGATCAAATCCTTCATACGCAACTCCAAGGGCCAGAAGATTTTAAATGCATTGGCCATGCTGTCAATCGAGAATGACTTCATCCAGAGAATGCCAGACTTTAATGACAAAGTAATTGAGATGTTTGCCCACAAGGGCAGCCGTGCCAACTTCTTGTTCAAGTCAACACAGCACAACAACTGTGAGTCCATAAATATTTCTAGAACGCTACATAAGTGATGTAATATGCCAGGGAGATATGTATACTGTAGCTAAGAAAGTAATACTAAGTGTATGTTGTGTAGTAAGCAGTTAGTAGCCCATGTGTCTCACCCTAAGAATGTGGTCCCTTTCCCCCCTTAGAACGTAGCCTACTGTTCTGACTTGGTGGTGCACATGTAGCCTATAGCCTGTTTTAGAAAAGTCTCATCTTCAAATACCTGCCCCCATTGTAAGAGCTTTCGTTGTCTGCTTATGTGCCCCTGTTCATTTAGCCCTTTGATGTGTCTGGATGGTTTAATACATCATCCACAGTATCATTATTAACTTGACCATGCTTAAAGAGATATTCAATGTTTGCTTAGTTATTGTTAACCATCTATCAATCACTGCCCTTCTTTGAGGCTTTCCAAAAGCTCCCTGGTCTTTGTAGTTGAATCTGTGTTTGAAATGCAATACTTGACTGAGGGACCTTACATATGTTTTACCTATGGGGGACAGAGGAAGGGTTAGTCATGAAAAAATCGTGTCAACCCCTATTATTCACACAGAGTAAGTCCATGTAACTTATTATGTGACTTGTTAAGCCAAATTTGACTCCTGAACTAATTTAGGCTTTCCTAAACAAAGGGGCAGAATAATTACGTAACGTATATTACGCACTATATTTTAGTTATTTAATTTCTACTTATCTTAAAAAATATATATATAAAAACTCACTTTAACATTACAGAGTATTTTGTGCAGATGGTTGACAAAAAATGACAATTAAACAAATTTTAATCCCACTTTGTAGAAGAAATCCAAGGGTATGAATACTTTTGCAAGGCACTGTATTCTATCAGGTACAGAGGGGTCCAAGCCATTAAAGTGTGTAGTTGAGAAGCCAGACCAGTAGATGTTGCTGTTGCTCAGTAATTCTCCATTAGTGAGTGGTTGTTTGACACCCTGGTCTTTTCAAGGTTGGCCTCCTGAGCCAGTTTGACCTGCTGGTAGGCAGCCCACTCCCTCTGCTGGGTCTCCCTCTGAGCAAAGCACACTCATCAGCTCATCATGCTCTATGTGACACACACACTTTTCAATGTGAGCAAATGTTTTCTAACAATGTCACTTGTAGACATGCCATGCCCTGTCAAAGCCAGATGTATCATTTGTGATTGACATGGAGACTAAATTCTTGACAACCTTGCTAAAGGGGGATGAAAATTGATTGCATTATGTCAGATGCAAACTGGATTGATTGAGATGACATCTCAATTTGAACATCCTTCCCTTGACATAGCTCAGAGACTCTTACCAGTCAACATGGGAATCAATAAAGTGTGATCAATGGCAAAACCTTAGGTGTCAATGGGTAGGAAAAATGTCCCTTGGTAGCTTGCTGTTATGAGATGGAAGAAACCTTGAAGGAACCCAACTACTCTGATCAATAAAGAACAAAAGATCAGGAAACAAATGCATGATCACACTGACTTGGTGACTCTCCGGATGGCCTGGACTTTGGAGTGTGTTTCTGCCTGCACCACCTCGTTCTGGGCACACTTCAGACAGAGGCAGCCTATGCACTGCCATCACCTCCTAAAGTCACAGATGACCTTTCACCTTCTCACACTCCTTCTGAATGCTGGCCAGGTCCTTCCTGAATGGAATGATCAAAACAACATAAACAGGATGTACGAATAGAGGATGATGAAAAATGAAATCCTGATTAATCAGATATGCAAGATCTCTGTGCATTAATGCTGATCTCTAAAGTCATACAGTTCACTTGCTTCAGTGACCTTATTTGAGCCTCCAGTGTCCCTGTCTGGGCTAGATAGAGGGATTTGAGCTGCTCCTGAGGCCAAGTTGAAAATGTGATGTTTGATGTTAGGTGACAGTATGGAATGAGAAAGGTGACAGTATGGAAGGAGAGAGGTGACAATATGGAAGGAGAGAGACGACACTATTGAATGAGAGCTGACAGTATGGAATGAGAGAGGTGACAATATGGAAGGAGAGAGGACAATATGGAAGGAGAGAGGTGGCAGTATGGAAGGAGAGAGGTGGCAGTATGGAAGGAGAGGTAACAGTATAGAAAGAGGGAGGTGACAGTATGGAAGGAGAGGTGGCAGTATAGAAGGAG
>NW_019943047.1:127569-141681 GCF_002910315.2 Salvelinus sp. IW2-2015 | reverse complement strand
ATCCATACGCCACTCTCTCCTTCCTATTACTGTCACCTCCCTCCATTCTAATACTACTGTGGCACCTCTCCTTCCATATTCATCACCTCCTCCCTTCTATACTGCTAACCTCTCCTGCCATATGCTACTCCCTCCACTCCTTCTATACTGTTACCTTCTACCTCCAACTGCCAACCTCTCCTTCATACTAGCTCACCTCTGGAGAGGTAACAGTATAGAAGGAGGGAGGTGACAGTATGGAAGGAGGGAGGTGACAGTATGGAAGGAGAGGTGGCAGTATAGAAGGAGGGAGGTGACAGTATGGAAGGAGAGGTAACAGTATAGAAGGAGGGAGGTGACAGTATGGAAGGAGAGAGGTGGCAGTATGGAAGGAGAGAGGTGACAACAGTGATACAGGCCCACCAGTTCTTTCTTCCACTTCTGTTCCTCTGCTTGCTGAAAGACACTGCTGGTAAGGGTGTTGGTGTTTGAGCATTGTCTGCTCTAGGCTGTTTACCTGGGAGGGAATACAAGCATTCATTGCCATGACAATTTGAACAACAAATAATTGGGGTGTAGCTGTATTGAAAAGACATAAAAAAAAAAATCCTGTTCCTCTTTGGCAGCTTTAGTCTTCTCCATTCTTCCTCTCTCAGCTTCGCACTACAGATCTAATTCAATTGGTTTCAGTACTGTTGAAATGTGGACTCAATTCCTATTCAAGGTCCTATATGTCATAATCCCCTCTTCCTTCCAGCTAAACTGGATTCAGCTTTTAGGCTGTAACAGAGGAATGGCCTTACCACGTTTTTTACCTCTATATTGACGTCATCTTTGCCAATTTTAACGACTTGCCAAAAAATGGTATCTAACTATTTACGTTTATTTAGGTATTCCCAAATTCGCCAGTTTATTTGCACTCAAAACCCCACCTTTCCAATTCTACCACCCGGATTGGGTTTGGAAGCCCTTTTGAGAACACTCTTTCAACTAAAGTGACTCATATTTTTTAGATAATCATGTCTCTTGATAACCCATCGCTCAGTAAAATCTGATCTGATAGGGAAAAGAAACTTGGTGGAGAGATCTCTGACGAAGTCTGGAATAATGCCTTACTGAGGGTAAATGGAAGCTCCTCTTGTGCCCGGCTCAGCCTTGTACAGTTGAAGGTACTTCATCGTATCTATCACAGTAAGGCCAGATTATCCCAATACTACCCAAATATTGATGGTACATGTGACAGGTGTAAAAGCTCATTGGTGGACTTGACCTACACTGTATGTTCTGCTCCTGTCCCCGTCTGGCAGATTACTGGTCCACTACATTCATATTCATGTAAAAAAAAATATTTCTGTTTTTTATTTTTAATACATTTGAAAAAATGTCTAAAAACACGTTTTGGCTTTGTCATTATGGGGTATTGTGTGTAGATTGATGAATAAGGCTGTAACGTAACAAAATCTGGAAAAAGGGAAGCGGTCAGAATACTTTTTACGACACTGTATATCAAATGCTTCAGAAAGTACTGAGAAACAGAGCAGAAACAGCTATTATAGAGTTGCAGGCCAGAGCAGAAACAGCTATTATAGAGTTGCAGGCCAGAGCAGAAACAGCTATTATAGAGTTGTAGGCCAGAGAAGAAACAGCTATTATAGAGTTGTAGGCCAGAGAAGAAACAGCTATTATAGAGTTGTAGGCCAGAGCAGAAACAGCTATTATGGAGTTGCAGCCCAGAGCAGAAACAGCTATTTTTGGAGTACCAGAAGAAAATCATTTCCAGTCCAATAGACAACTAGATGCTATTGCCTTTGCCTCCTTGTTAGCCCACAGAAGGATTTTATTGAATTGGAAATCTGTCAATCCTCCCTTAACCTCTCTTTGGCTCAAAGATTTGATGATAATTCCTAAAGTTCGAAAAAATTAAGTATACCATTTGAGGGTCAACCAACATTGTATTCCACCTGGGACCAGATAGTATCCTATTTTGACCAGCTCCAAAAACTTGTAAAGACACAGTCACAAACAACAGATACACAGTCACAAACAACAGATACAGTGCATTCAGAAAGTATTCAGACCCCTTGACTTTTTCCACAAAGACTCTTCCTAGAGCTGGCAGCCAGGCCAAACTGAGCAATCGGGGGAGAAGGGCCTTGATCAGGGAGGTAACCAAGAACCCGATGGTCACTCTGACAGAGCTCCAGCGTTTTGCTGTTGAAGATTTCCTCTGGCGAAGGTTCACCTTCCAACAGGACAACAACCCTAAGTACACAGCCAAGAAAACGCAGGAGTGGCTTCAGGACAAGTCTCTGAATGTCCTTGAGTGGCTCAGCCAGAGCCCGGACTTGAACCCAATTGACCATCTCTGGAGAGACCTGAAAATATCTGTGCAGCGACGCTCCCCATTCAACCTGACAGAGCTTGAAAGGATATTTTATTTTTTATTTTATTTCACCTTTATTTAACAAGGTAGGCTAGTTGAGAACAAGTTCTCATTTACAACTGCGACCTGGCCAAGATAAAGCATAGCAGTGTGAACAGACAACAACACAGAGTTACACATGGAGTAAACAATAAACAAGTCAATAACACAGTAGAGAAAAAAAGAGTCTATATACATTGTGTGCAAAAGGCATGAGGAGGTAGGCAATAAATAGGCCATAGGAGCGAATAATTACAATTTAGCAGATTAACACTGGAGTGATAAATCATCAGATGATCATGTGCAAGTAGAGATACTGGTGTGCAAAAGAGCAGAAAAGTAAATAAATAAAAACAGTATGGGGATGAGGTAGGTGAATTGGGTGGGCTATTTACAGATGGACTATGTACAGCTGCAGCGATCGGTTAGCTCCTCAGATAGCAGATGTTTAAAGTTGGTGAGGGAAATAAAAGTCTCCAACTTCAGCGATTTTTGCAATTCGTTCCAGTCACAGGCAGCAGATAACTGGAAGGAAAGGCGGCCAAATGAGGTGTTGGCTTTGGGGATGATCAGTGAGATATACCTGCTGGAGTGCGTGCTACGGGTGGGTGTTGTTATCGTGACCAGTGAACTGGAGAGAAGAATGGAGAGAAGAATGGGAGAAACTCCCATGGGAGTTTGCTACGCGTGCTACGGGTGGGTGTTGTTATCGTGACCAGTGAACTGGAGAGAAGAATGGGAGAATGGGAGAAACTCCCCAAATACAGGTGTACCAAGCTTGTAGCCACATACCCAAGAAGACTTGAGGCTGTAAACGCTGCCAAAGGTGCTTCAACAAAGTACTGAGTAAAGGGTCTGAATACTTATGTAAATGTAATATTTCCGTTTTTTTTTTAAATTTGCTAAAATGTCTGAAAACCAGTTTTTGCTCTGTCATTATGGGGTATTGTGTGTAGATTCGTGAGGGGGAAAAAACAATTAAATCCATTTTAGAATAAGGCTGTAACGTAACAAAATGAATGCACTGTACACAGTCACAAACAGAGACACAGTCACAAACAACAGATACAGTCACAAACAACAAGAAATACACAGACCTACAAACAACTGTGCTTTCTTAGGACAGTAGACAACGGTAGAAACTTCATGGATTATAAACATCCAACAAGATGAACATCTACCACTGTAATTCATTACATGACATGAATATCCATTGGTGAACAAATTGCGTAAGAAGAACTTTCATGAGACTCTGAGGTGGGTTCATCAGACAGACCTTACTGAACTTGACCTCAGCCTCCAGGTGCTGGATGTACTGACTGGTTGTGCAGAATGTGGACCAGGTCTTGAATGGCAGGCATGCTAGAGCTCACATTATCTTGACAACTCTGGTAAAATTGATTACAGAGGGATTGCCTGTGTCAGTCATGAACAAATATACAATGGGACAATAACAGTGCTGCACCCACCGAAAGTGGGAGAAAACTTAGTCTGCCACACCACCAGTGTCTAAACTCAATAATGCAATCACGATGTGATAACATTTCCAATATGGTTTTTGGTGATCAATAAATATATTGCCCTAGGCTGATAAAGGGAAAGGACATCTAGACATCTGTGTTGTGTTCATTGTCTTAAGTCTTATCATAGATGCTTATGCACAGTCTTGAAGATAGTACCTTTGGAAAATATTTTCTCTTTGAAGGAAAAGTTTATCTTTTTGTTTCTTTTGCAGGAGTGATCACAGTTGATTGACTGAAACACAACATAATTAATTAGTATATGTACCTTTACAAATACAAAGGTAAAAGGTTGATTGTGACACTAATCCTACTTCTGACATCAATGTAATTGTAATGAAACAGGCGGGGAGTTGGTCTCGAATCCTCAACCTTCTAGCCCGAAGTCCAGCGCGCTATCGACTGTGCCCGAAAAGCATGCTCGAGCGGCAGAGTCGATATCCTCTCTTATAAACCCAGGGTTGTTACACTACTCCCTACTTTCAAAGAGCGCATCCTCGCGCTAGCTAGCGACTCCACGTCTTATAGGAATGCGCTCACCGGCCAAGCACCTGCACTGTCGTGGATGCAGGGTCCGATCACTTCTGACACCAATGTAATGAAACAGCAGGGAGCAGGTCTCGAACCCTCGACCTTCTATTCCGAAGTCGAGCGCGCTATCGACTGTGCCACAAAAGCATGCTCGAGCGGCAGAGTCGATATCCGCGTGTATAAACCCAGGGTCGTTACACTAGTTACAAAACATCCAAGGATATGTATAATGAAGTGAGCATGTAATTCTGGGAAATCAGTGCTGATGGACGATTCCATGCCAGCATGGTTAGAAAATATTTTTGGTATCTCKGATTGTTCTGGTAATTCTCATATACAAACATCTGCAAATAAAGCTCACATAAAAACTTCTGCAAATAAAGCACACTATTTGGAGAATATTGACACCAAGGTTTTGTTTTTATCATGTATGGTTCACAAATCAATGGGTTGTACAGGAAGCATGTATAGGTCTAAACGGGGACTAAGATGGCCACTTTATTTATGATTTTCCCAAAAAATGGTGTGTTATAAATGTAAAAAGCATATCAAAAATCGTTCCACCCAGTGAAGCTTCTATGTGAAAATTGCCAGAACAATTGGAGATACCAAAAATAGTTTGGGTCTATCCTGGCATGGAATCACACTGATCCATAATGCTTTGTGTCTTTTGCAGGGTTCTCCAATTCCAGTCCTGGAGAGCTGCAAGAGATGTGCAGGTTTTTGCTCCAGCCCATCCCTTACACATCTGATTAAAGTATTCAGCTAAGCATAGTCCTGAGTCTGGAGTATGAGAGTCCTCAATCTGGACTATGATAAATTAAATTAGCTAGGTATGTTACTGCAGGGCTGGAATGAAAGCCTGCACACCAGTAGCTTTCCAGGACTGGGGTTGGAGACCACTGGTCTATGGTACTGAAGTGATGACATTGATCACAGGCAGTGAGTGGGGTTGTGGCTAAAGTACCAGCTTCACTCTGTTGCCTTCTGTTCATGAGTCCTCTCCAGTCGTGCTGCCTGGTTGCATGCCTTCTGCATCTGAGCTGCTGGATGCTGCGATTGGCTCTCTTTCGAGGTCAAATCATCATGTTGAAAGGTTTACTGTGCAACAGATATGACTGTGTATTTGCACGGCTCAATAACAAGCAAATTACATTGTATCTATATTTTGAAGAGACAGGCTAGAGTACATTTGGGGATGTTTTCATATTTAGCAAGCTCTTGCAACACCTGAAGTAGCTAGGCCTATGGCTAATGTCAACCACAAATACAACAAAAAGACCAGCTAGCTAAAGTTAGTTATAGCCCAAAATGTTAACCCTCATCTTTAGCTAGCTAGCCTAACGTTACCTCTTCAGTTTATTTTGATACGCTCCCAACTCTTCTTCCTCCTAGGCTCAACAGAATCGAACGGTGGCTTCGTGGATAACGTGTGAACGTATCTATATGTGTGTCCTTGATGTATTTAGCTAGCTAAGTTACACATACAAAATAAGTCAGACCAAAAATGTTGCTACCATGTAGATATCAGCAGAGATGATGTATGTCTAGCTTCAACTCAGCTGTCAACCGTTGAATCAAGCAGGTTTCCAAATACTTCCTTGAACCAAGCAATGGGCCTTGGAACTTGTAGTTTTAGATGATACTCAACTTTTGTTGAACTGTTTAAAATAAAACTACAACCACAATATCGCGTTAGTAGGTCTATCTGAATGTAATGATCGCGAGATCAGTCTTCACAATCACAAACAATAGCTTTTATTCGGCCAAAACAATGTACACTAATACATATGTATTGAATTTATTAGCAGAATGTAACAAAATTGTTGAACATCTTTGTTTTTGATAGTTGCATTTATTGTATTAGCCAATCAATCTGGAAAACACGCCCACCGGGTCGAGCTGGAACTGCAGACGCTGGCGACTCGTGGAGGATGTAGGAAACTGCTATTTGTAAGGAAAAACGTTATTGCTGAGCAACTGAGAGAAGACCAACGTACATAGGCTACTAGGTCTGGGCACCGAGATCAGTGTACAGTTCCATTGGATATTGCAAGCCTCCACCATAAAAGCCAGCGAAATAGAGCAGTAAATAAAAGGTAAGTGAGAAATGCAAGACAATAAAACGTTTTCCACAGCTGTATGATTGTCTTGGAGAGAATGTTATATTGCTTCCAAGTAAACCAACTGTACAAATGAATAAATAAATGCAGTTCTTGGAATTCCCACTCCATCTTTTCTGTTTTTAGGCCTACTTTCTGACAATGTAACTGGAACCATGATACAATTGGCTACGTTTTCATTCCAGGGCATATATGTGATTTATGAAATAACAGATGAAAGTCTTAAATTATACAACTCAAAATTCACAATGGGGCTGTGTAGAAGGATTAGCCTATAAAGGCTGATGTTTTATTGGCTAACGTTATGTAGAGAGAGTAGTGAGACTGGTTAGGCTGGTTGCAGTGTATTGTCATGCTGCATACATGGCCACTTCTCCAGCTTTTGTGGGCTTGCTGCATTGTTGCAAATCTCCCTTGCCATGTAATCGGCTACTGTGTATCTGAGAAGATAACGCTGACCTGTAGCTACTGTAGTGTTTGATTATTTGCTACATTTCCTTTAGTTGATACAATGTGATAGTCTAATGCTTGCCTTTAGCTTTAGCCAACCAGGCTATGCTCAGGCTAGGCAGTACTGGACGGGTCGGGAATCGAAATGTCCTGTTGTTCCCAGTTAATCAGTGGAGGTTACGGGCCGGGGCTTTCAGCTGATTGGTTCGTCTATTTGTAATATCAGAGGATTTTTCTGCGTATTTGCCTTTCTTTTCGGTCAGTCGTTTCTTTCCAGAGATGAAGCCCCTGTGTGTTCTGTAGTGTGGGGCTTTATTTTGAAGCCAGACAGCTTGCCTCATTGACCTGGTTTACTTCACATCGGCTCTCTTTGTGTAATATATAGGTTTTCTCACCACACAAGACTTCAACTTAAAAAGTGCTGCCAATGCATCTGAATAATTTGATATTTTTGGTTTAGTTGGGAATGCATAGTCCTCTCCATGAGACAATCTCGAACCTCTTTCAAGACGTCACCTAATGTCAAACTCCCATGAATTAGAGGGGTGTTTCGATTAGAGCTCTCTCTTTTTTTATCAGAAAAGCTCGAGATTCTGCTTTGTCCATTATGCTCATGAAAAGTGATCAACTAATGTGAATCAGGCAGGCGGTGGTCTGTGAAATAATACTATATAAACATTTTAGAAACACAATAGTCAGACAAATTGATTGTCTTACAATAGCTAGAACCTTAAACCGATTTATTAAAGCTACACAGAACTTCTGGTACAGCTCCTGCATTAAACAGCCATTTGTCTGTGTGAAACAGACTGGTATTCTTTGAGAGCGGGACATTATGAAACAGACTGGTATTCTTTGAGAGCGGGACAGTGTGAAACAGACTGGTATTCTTTGAGAGCGGGACATTGTGAAACAGACTGGTATTCTTTTGAGAGCGGGACAGTGTGAAACAGACTGGTATTCTTTGAGAGCGGGACAGTGTGAAACAGACTGGTATTCTTTGAGAGCGGGACATTGTGAAACAGACTGGTATTCTTTGAGAGCGGACATTGTGAAACAGACCTGGTATTCTTTGAGAGTGGGACAGTGTGAAACAGACTGGTATTCTTTGAGAGCGGGACAGTGTGAAACAGACTGGTATTCTTTGAGAGTGGGACAGTGACCATCTGCTTTTGAATCGTTGTCTCCTCCTGCAGGAATTCAAGTGTTGGACCTGTGCCACTGATAATCATAGCCAGCACTCCTCCAACTGTAACCACTGGCTGTAGGCAGCTGTGTCCGACTCATTGGATGACTGGACAGGCAGCACACTGAAGTAGCCTACGCCTAAGTACTGACCCATTTTTACCATGCTTTAGTTAGAGTACTTTAAATATAGTTCTGCATCAATTTTAGAGTATACTGTAAATTATTATCAAGGTCCTCATGCCACTCATGAAGCTCTTTTTGGAGTCTAGTCTCAATGACCTCCTGGTAACAACAAGGTTGTTTTCTTCAAGAATATCTTCATTTTTTATGTTTGAGGACTTTGTTGTCCGGCCCTGCCATTGTTTCTTAACAGCCAAGAGGAAGCTTGGGAAATGAGTTCACTTTACTACAGCATTTTCTATGTTGTTCATGAGACCCTCCTACTTCACTCTGCCTTAGACACTGCCATGAGGCCAGTTCCCTTTTCAGTGTTGTTATAATAGTGTTGTTATAATAGTGTTGTTATACACACTAAGAATATAACTGAAGCTTCCACCAGGTCTGTTTTACTAGAGGTTTATGGGTTAATTGCCTGAACGAATAATGGGCTCTTGTTTTCAAGGATAAGGATAATTAAGCAATAAGGCCCAAGGGGGTGTGGTATATGGCCAATATCACGCCTAAGGGCTGTTCTAATGCACGACGCAACTCGGAGTGCCTGGATACAGCCCTTAGTCGTGGTATATTGGCAATATACCACAAACCCCGCGGTGCCTTATTGCTATTATAGACCGGAATTAGAGCAGTAAAAATAAATTATTTGTCATACCGGTGGTATACAGTCTGATATACCACGGCTGTCAGCCAATCAGCATTCAGGGCTCAAACCACCAGTTTATAATTGTAGTTATACCATGGGTAGGCTAGTTGCATCTATTTCATCAGCCATGTTATAGAACAATAACGTCCACTTTTTCCACATGTAGAATAAGTGTCTCAAACTACATGCAATCAACTTCACATCCGTTTTGGGGTGTGACATTGGCCTATTATCTTTGCCAGTATGGATGATATCTTTCCACGTGCCAGTCTCTGTTTCTGTGTGAGTGACCTGGCTATTTTTATTGTCCTGTGAAAATAGGAAGGCCATCTCTGTACAACATTAGAGGTGGTGTCATAGTTAACTTGGAATGCCTAGTTAAGTGCTAATGTCACTAGTAAGGCCAGAGCCGAGCAAGGTGGAGCTAATGTTTTAGCTTCACAGGCTGTGGTCAGTGTATTTACTGAATCAAACATTTGCTTTACTTGCTCTATTTACATTTTAGTCATTTAGCAGACGCTCTTATCCAGAGCGACTTACAGTAGAGTGCATACATTTTATTACATGTATTTATTTTTTTATTTTTTATTTTTTTTACATACTGAGACAAGGATATCCCTACCGGCCAAACCCTCCCTACCGGCCAAACCCTCCCTAACCCGGACGACGCTATGCCAATTGTGCGTCGCCCCACGGATCTCCCGGTTGCGGCCAGCTGCGACAGAGCCTGGGCGCGAACCCTCTATAATAACCTGTATGAGCTTAACATACACTTTTCTGCTTATGCATCATGTTTTTCTAAAATAAACATGTATTTTTGTGTCTGGAGTAATGTAGCCTCCTTTCACTGCTAATGGACCAGATCCTAGATGGTGCATGCCTGTGACCAATGAATTCAGTGTCCCATGTCATCTATTGATGTCCACATCCTTATGTCTGGCACCAGCCAGTAGGGTCACCATTAGTGCAGGTTCCCCATATCCCTAGAGAATGTTATGATTATATCCATCATGACATTGTTGCATGTGTGCTAAATCACCAGTGACCTATATCAATATAGCTTATTATAATACTATGATTAATAATAATAATAATAATAATAATATATACCTTATTGTTCATAGCTGGTCATTTTTCCATGCTGCTTTTCAGTAGGCTACCGCTACTTGAGGCAGTATGTTATGTTAAACAGTTGAATTAGGGATTTCTATGAACATCTATCAATGACGTTGTAAAAGGATTGTAATCTATTGTTTGATGTGAATGGATGTGAATGGATGCCCAATCGGGATTCACTTGAATATAAGTTTTCATTGCTATTTTTAATGTAAACAATTATGCCATGCTGCACTTAAAACATGTACTGTAAGACATTTTAATATCAATAGTATTACAGGCATCAATTACAGTCTATACGGTGAAGCCTATCTGAGTAAACATACAGTACGCCCAGCATGTATTTCCATATGTAGGTCATATGGATAATTAAGGTCAATGAGCATGTGTATTAAATAAGGGTTTACATACTGATGACAATCAGGCTCAGTTTAAGATGCAGGATTATTGCACAGTTTGGTTTTTCTCACAAGCTGCTCAGGTGATAGATGAGCTGTCTGGATGCTGTCTAGGTGCTGTCTTGGTGATGTCTATGTGCTGTCTGGGTGCTGTCTAAGCGCTGTCTGGGTGCTGTGTGGGTGCTGTGTGGGTTCTGTGTGGGTTCTGTCTGGGTGCTGTGTGGGTGCTGCCTGGGGGCTGTCTGGGTGCTGTCTGGATGCTGTCTGGATGCTGTCTAGGTGCTGTCTATGTGCTGTCTATGTGCTGTCTACAAGGAAAAGATAGGGGCTCTTTGAGCTAATTTGGTCAAACAGAGTTGGTCTGTAGAGCTTGTTTTCCATAGCAATTCTCCCTATAAGGTTTCCTGTCCCCATACTGTAGCACCCAGCAACATGGTTCACTAACAAAGGGAGACTGTTAGCTATTGTTCAACTTTGTAGTCAGCCTATCTTAGCCTATCCTGGGGGCTCTTGAATGAAACAAAAATGGATGAGATTGCTTATCTCACCTAGACGTACCTCTCCTAGACGTATCTCACCTAGCCCTATCTCACCTAGCCCTATCTCACCTAGCCCTATCTCACCTAGCCCTATCTCACCTAGCCCTATCTCACCTAGACCTATCTCACCTAGACGTACCTCACCTAGACGTACCTCTCCTAGACGTACCTCTCCTAGACGTACCTCACCTAGCCCTATCTCACCTAGCCCTATCTCACCTAGACGTACCTCACCTAGACGTACCTCACCTAGCCCTATCTCACCTAGCCCTATCTCACCTAGCCCTATCTCACCTAGCCCTATCTCACCTAGACGTATCTCACCTAGACGTATCTCACCTAGACGTATCTCACCTAGACGTATCTCACCTAGACGTATCTCTCCTAGACGTATCTCTCCTAGACGTACTCTCCTAGACGTATCTCTCTAGACGTACTCTCCTAGACGTAGCTCACCTAGACGTAGCTCACTAGACGTAGCTCACCTAGACGTAGCTCACCTAGACGTAGCTCACCTAGACGTATCTCACCTAGACGTAGTCACCTAGACGTAGCTCACCTAAGCGTAGCCTCCACTAGAACGTAGCTCACCTAGACATATTTCACCTAGAAAACTATAGAGTACTCACCTAGACATACTCACCTAGAACATATCTACCTAGACATAGCTCACCTAGACATAGCTCACCTAGACGTAGCTCACCTAGACGTAGCTCACCTAGACGTCTCACCTAGACGTAGCTACCTAGACGTAGCTCACCTAGACGTAGCTCACCAGACGTAGCTCACTAGACGTAGCTCACCTAGACGTAGCTCACCTAGACGTACTCACCTAGACGTACCTCACCTAGACGTTCTCACCTAGACATAGCTCACATAGACGTGCTCACCTAGACATAGCTCACCTAGACGTAGCTCACCTAGACGTAGCTCCCTAGAACGTACGCTCACCTAGACGTAGCTCTACCTAGACATAGCTCACCTAGACGTACCTCACCTAGACGTACTCACTAGACGTACCTCACCTAGACATATCTCACCTAGAGTAGCTCACCTAGACGTAGCTCACCTAGACGTAGCTCACCTAGACGTAGCTCACCTAGACGATATCTCACCTAGACATAGCTCACCTAGACATAGCTCACTAGACGTAGCTCACCTAGAGACGTAGCTCACTAGACGTAGCTCACCTAGAGTAGCTCACCTAGACGTAGCTCACCTAGACATAGCTCACCTAGCAGCTCACGTCTAGACTAGCTCACCTAGACGTAGCTCACTAGACTAAGCTCACTAGAGTAGCTCACCTAGATAGCTCCCTAGCACATGACGTAGCTCACCTAGACATTGCTCACCTAGACTAGCTCACCTAGACATAGTTCACCTAGTACATAGCTCACCTAGACATAGCTCACCTAGACGTAGCTCACCTAGACGTAGCTCACCTAGACGTATCCTCCTAGACGTAGCTCACCTAGACGTAGCTCACCTAGACGTAGCTCCATCCCTAGACGTAGCCACCTAGACGTAGCTCACCTAGACTAGTCACCATGACGTACCTCACCTGACGTACCTCACCTAGACATATCTCACCTAGACGTAGCTCACCTAGACGTAGCTACCTAGACATAGCTCACTAGACGTAGCTCACCTAGACGTAGCTCACCTAGACGTAGCTCACTAGACGTGCTCACCTAGACATAGCTCACCTAGACGGACCTCACCTAGACGCTACCTCACTAGACGTACCTCACCTAGACATATCTCACCTAGACGTAGCCACCTAGACGTAGTCACCTAGACGTAGCTCACCTAGACGTAGCTCACCTAGACTAGCTCACCTAGACATATCTCACCTAGACATAGCTCACTAGACATAGCTCACCTAGACATAGCTCACCTAGACGTAGCTCACTAGACGTAGCCTCACCAGACGTAGCTACGTCACCTAGACGTAGCTCACCTAGACATGTCACCTAGACGTAGTCACCTAGACGTAGCTCTCACCTAGACGTAGCTCACCTAGAACATAGCTCACCTAGACAATAGCTCACCTAGACATATCTCACCTAGACATAGCTCACCTAGACGTAGCTCACCTAGACGTTAGCTCACCTAAACGTAGCTCACCTAGACCTATCTCACCTAGACATATCTCACTAGACATATCTCACCTAGACAATCTCACCTAGACATAGCTCACCTAGAACTCTCACCTAGACAGCCATGTAAGTGCTGAGTCCTTTGTGATAGTTATTTTGTTCTGTCACCAAATAATAATTATTGCATTTATGAATAAACCATGTTATACGGATCCATAGTCTAACTGAGATCATATAAGGATATGCTGATTAAAGGATGGCAATACAAATACTATTATGTGAGCAGTTGGCATAGTGGCACATTGTGGTTAGGTAGTGAGTGACACATCAAATATGTTTTTCATGTATGAGCACAGGAAAAGTAGTCTGGTACAAACTTCAAAGTGAATTGTCTCCATACAGATCAGCATGACAGCACAGTCATGAGTCTCATGACAGTCAGCAGAGTCATAGACAGTCGCATGAGTCGTACAGACAGTCAGCATGAGTCATACAGACAGTCAGCATGGTCATACAGACAGTCAGCATGAGTCTACAGACAGTCAGCATGAGTCTAACAGACAGTCAGCATGAGTCATACAGACAGTCAGCATGAGTCATACAGACAGTCAGCATGAGTCATACGAACAGTCAGCATGAGTCGTGTTACAGACAGTCAGCATGAGTCATACAGACAGTCAGCATGAGTCAAAGCTAGACAGTCAGCATGAGTCAGACAGTAAGCAGCATGAGTCGTACAGAATCAGCATGAGTCGTACAGACAGTCAGCATGAGTCGTACAGACAGTAGCAGCATGAGTCATACAGACAGTCAGCATGAGTCTACAGACAGTCAGCATGAGTCGTACAGACAGTCAGCATGAGTCATACAGACAGTCAGCATGAAGTCATCACAGACAGTCAGCATGAGGGCAGCAACACGCCCCTC
>NW_019943047.1:109519-127544 GCF_002910315.2 Salvelinus sp. IW2-2015 | reverse complement strand
ACGAGGAGAAGGAGAGATCGTGATGTGTAGCAGTGATGGGAAGTTGTCTCATGGTGGATAAGGATTTGTGTGGTTTGTCTGGGTGCTGTAGATGATATATTATAGCTGATCAATCTGGGTGCTGTCTGAGAAAACTGTCTGGATGCTGTCTAAAAAAGGTGAATTAAGATATACTGTTATTAGGGACAGTGTTCAATTTATGAATTGGTGCAGACGTGTTAAGATTCATCACAAGTAATTGGACAAGTGAAGCAATCTTTGAGTACTATTTGGGTACTCTCGACAAGAGATTGAGAGTTATTGTTTATAGTCGAAAGTGTCTGGGTTGTGGATTGTACTCCAATGTGTCTTGGTGCTACAACTAAATGTAAGATCAGGCAATGTGCAAAAGTCAAATATAAGGTTCCTGTCCCATCACTGGGTCGCCCACACCTTGGGTTACCCTCACACGGGGGCGCACTGTTTGCTTTGTTTCACCTTTGTAGTCAGCCTCTCTTAACGCCTCCTCTGGGGGCTTCTTGCCTGACACCACTGGCCTGCGCTTGCTCTCTCCCACACCGTCCGTCTCCTCACTGCCTCATCTCCCTCACCTACTCACCTCGCCTCTCCTTCCACCGTAGCCTTCTCCCTCGCCCTCATCTTCACTAGCCTCTCATGCCTCGAACCTCACTCACCTCGAGTCACCTCCCCTGCGTTACTTCTCTCCGCGTCCCTCTCTTCGCCGTACTCCTAGCCCTCGTCCCTCGCTAATTTCCCCCGTACTCCCATCAGCCGTACTCATCCTAGCCCTATCTCACCTAGCCCTTTCCCTCGCCTCCTCTCCCCTACGCCCTATCTCCTCGGCCCGTCACTCTCCGCCCTACAGCCGTCTCCCTCCCTCACACCTCTTCCCCTAACGACCCGTCATCTCCCCTCGCCGTTCTCGTCCTCAGACCCGTACTTCTCCTAGAGTCCCTCTCCTGACCTCTCTCTCTCGCCGTCATCCCCTCGACGTCTCTCTCCTAACAGCGTACTACTCCTCGACTCCCTCTTCCTCGCCGTCACCTTCTGATCGTAGCTCTCCTCGCCGTCCGCTCACCTACCGTCGGCTCCCCTACGCCGTCAGCTCCTCACTCGCCGTCGTTCCCCTGCATCGCTCACCTCGACGTTCTCACCTCGACGTTACTAAGCGGTAAGCTAACTCAGCGTCGCTACCTAGCCGTAGCTTCCACCCTCGCCAGTCTCACCTAGACCTGCGCTTCCCTAGACGTGCTCACCTCGTCACCATAATCTCCCTCACACTACTCACCTGAACAGCTCAACCTCGAACTCGCTCCCACCTAAGACGTAGCTCCCCTAAGACGTCGCTCACCCTACACGTCTCTCACCCTCACCCGCTCCTCCTCACGCGTCGTCTCACCTAGCGTAAGCTGCCCTCGACTCGCTCCCCTACAGCGTAAACTCACCTAGACGTAGCTCACTACGAGCGTAGACCTCCACCTAGACTAGCGTCCCCTGACGTCACTCACTAACAGATCTACTAAGCTCAAGCCTAGACCGTACTCACCTGAATAGCTCCTAGACGTAGCTCAACCTAAGCCGTAGCTCACCTAGACGTAGCTCACCTAGACGTAGCTCACCTAGACGTAGCTCACTAGACGTACCGCTCACCTAGACGTACCTCACTAGACGTACGCTCACCTAGACGTATCTCACCTAGACGTACTCACTAGACGTAGCTCACCTACGTAGCTCACCTAGACGTAGCTGACTCATCCTAGACATACTCTACCTAGACATAGCTCACCTAGACATAGCTAACCACTAGACGTAGCTCACGCTAGACCTCGATAGCTACCTAGACGTAGCCCACTAGACGTAGCTCACCTAGACGTAGCTCACTAAGATAGCCACTAGAACGTAGCTCACCTAGCACGTAGCTCACTTCCTAGACGTAGCTCACTCTAGACGTAGCTCACCTATTAAGGACGTAGCTCACCTACGACGGTACTCACCTAGACGTAGCTCACCTAGACGTAGCTCACTAGCTCCTCACTAGACATAGCTCACCTAGACGTACTCACAGACATATAGCTAGATACTCACCTAACATAGCTCACCTAGACGTAGCTCACCTAGACGTAGCTCACCTAGACGTATCTCACCTAGTACGTATGGCTACCTAGACGTAGCTCACCTAGACGTAGCTCACCTAGACGTAGCTCACCTAACGTAGCTCACCTAAGACATAGTTGCGTCTCCTAGACGTACCTCACCTAGACGTACCTCACCTAGACATATCTCACTCGACGTAGCTCACCTAGACGTAGCTACTAGACAGCTCACCTAGACGTAGCTCACCTAGACGTAGCTCACCTAGACGTAGCTCACCTAGACGTAGCTCACCTATAGACATAGCTCACACTAGACGACACTCACCTAGACGTACTCCACCTAGACGTACCTCACCTAGACTATCTCACCTAGACGTAGCTCACCTAGACGTAGCTCATAACGTACTCACCTAGACGTAGCTCACCTAGACGTAGCTCACCTAGACATATCTCACCTAGACATACGCTCAGTAGACATAGCTCACCTAGACATAGCTCACCTAGAGCGTAGCCACCAGACGTGCTCACCTAGACGTAGCTCACCTAGACGTAGCTCACCTAGACATAGCTCACCTAGACGTAGCTCACCTACGACGTAGCTCACCCTAGACGTAGCTCACCTAGACCATAGCTCTACCTAGACATAGCTCACTAGACATACTCACTAGACATAGCTCACCTAGACGTAGCTCACCTAGACGTAGCTCACCTAAAGCGTAGCCACCTAGACTATCTCACCTAGACATATCTCACTAGACATATCTCACCTAGACATATCTCACCTAGACATAGCTCACCTAGACCGTATCTCACTAGACAGCATGTAAGTGCTGAGTCCTTTGTGATAGTTATTTGTTCTCACCAAATAATAATTATTGCATTTATGAATAAAGCCATTTTATTCGGATCCATAGTCTAACTGAGATCTATAAGGATATGCGATTAAAGGATGGCAATACAAATACTATTCTATGTGAGCAGTTGGCATAGTGGCACATTGTGGTTAGGTAAGTGAGTGACACATCATGTTTTTCATGTTGAGCACAGGAAAAGTAGCTGGTACAAACTTCAAAGTGAATTGTCTCCATCATGACAGTCAGCATGGAGTCATACTACAGACAGTCAGCATGAGTCGTACAGACATCAGCATGAGTCTACAGACAGTCTAGCATGAGTCGTACCAGACAGCGCATGAGTCATACAGACAGTCAGCATGAGTCAACAGACAGTCAAGATGAGTTCCGTCAGCAGCAGTCAGCATGAAGTCAGCATGAGTCGTACAGACAGTCAGCATGAGTCGTACAGACAGTCAGCATGAGTCGTACAGACAGTCAGCATGAGTCGTACAGACAGTCAGCATGAGTCATACAGACAGTCAGCATGAGTCGTACAGACAGTCAGCATGAGTCGTACAGACAGTCAGCATGAGTCATACAGACAGTCAGCATGAGTCATACAGACAGTCAGCATGAGGCAGCAACACGCCCCTGGGAATAAGCCATTGTACCCTCAATGTGTGCCCAGTAGTTTAGTTGGAAGTCTTCCTATTGCATAGTCACATTTCCCCCCAAATTACCAGACACTGACCATACTTGCGACCTAAATAGTAGGCCATTTGAGTACGCCCCAAAAAAAATGTTTTATAGTATGTGACATTTTGAAAATTGAGTATACTTGAAATGCCCGGATTTCATACTCATTAATGCTTTGACAACAGCTGATCAATTAGATATGGGGATGAGCTCCCAAAATTGACCAATTAACGCGAAACAACACAATAGAGCATGACGCATTCTCATGATACCAAAATAGAAACTTTTAAGTATGGTTTAAATGCCAGGACATTCTTATAATTTCAGCTCTTCATCTAGTAGGATTAGATGCACACTTTTCCACAATGCATTGGAAGAGGTGGGCTGCGAGTGATAGGCCCTAGTTCTCTTCAAGTAGCCAAACAATAGAACTAGGCTACATAATTGGGAAGATGCCAAATAGCGATGGTGTTCAAATGTAGGCTATGCCGTTTTTGTATAGTATCGAGTTTTGTATCATAGGCTACATTTTAGAAAACAGAAGCCTTTTTAAAATGTATTTTTTACCCAAAGTGGATTTCTGTTTTCTCATTGAAAAGTGTTTCTTGTTCTCCTGGCCTTCGCCCGAGCTTTTAAACAAAATACTAAACCACCTTTTGATTTCTGAACGTGTCGGCACCGGGGACTCGGGATGTGACTGAGTTATTGAGTTATTGAGTTTCCCAAAAGCATCGTAGCACGAAGACCATCTTTCGTTCTTTTAGTTTCAATGGAATTAAGATTATTTTAGTGCTACGATGCTTTTGGGAAAACCAGCCCAGGACTGTTTTTTTAACATATGGATTGGTTTAGTTTTGTAGGCGTGGCTACCTATTTAATTATTACATTTATGGATCAAGCCTTAGCAGTCATTCTGATCTTGTTCCCAATGAACAGTGCTTTAGTTTATTATGTTGCTGTCCAGCGGTTCTGAATTTGCGACACACCTGACTGTCTACATTCTGTGCTATAGCCTTTTGATTTGAACATTTGAAAAGTTTCTGTGTGTGTACTAGGCTATTTGATTTAATTTATATATGTTACAGAACTTTGGTTTCACTGATAAATATGTTGAAATGGACCCAAATGATCTGTTTCTGTCGTCAGTCCTTTTTAAATAGGATAGATGTGCTATATGGTCTACTACAGTATAGGTCCAATGGTAATAGTCTGCCTATAACCAGCCTGAGTAGGCTTATAACTCCATTGGGTCCAATGGTGATAGTCTGCCTATAACCAGCCTGAGTAGGCTTATAACCTCCCATTGGGTCCAATGGTGATAGTCTGCCTATAACCAGCCTGAGTAGGCTTATAACTCCATTGGGTCCAATGGTGATAGTCTGCCTATAACCAGCCTGAGTAGGCCTATACTCCATTGGGTCCAATGTGATAGTCTGCCTATAACCACTGAGTAGGCTTATAACTCCATTGGTCCAATGTGATAGTCTGCCTATACCAGCCTGAGTAGCTTATAACTCCATTGGGTCCAATGTGATGTCTGCTATAACCAGCCTGAGTAGGCTTATAACTCCATTGGGTCCAATGGTGATAGTCTGCCTATAACCAGCCTGAGTAGGCTATAACTCCATTGGGTCCAATGTGATAGTCTGCCTAACCAGCCTGAGTAGGCTTATACTCCATTGGGTCCAATGTGATAGTCTGCCTATAACCAGCCTGAGTAGGCTTATAACTCCATTGGGTCCAATGTGATAGTCTGCCTATAACCAGCCTGAGTAGGCCTATAACTCCTATTGGGTCCAATGTGATAGTCTGCCTATAACCAGCCTGAGTAGGCCTATAACTCTATTGGGTCCAATGTGATAGTCTGCCTATAACCAGTTTAGAGAAATGTATTGAATTGAAAACAACTATTATCAGGCTGGCTAATGCGATGCATTTCTGTTGAATTTGGAACGATCCACCCTCACTTGACCCCGCCCCATCTACTCAGCCAGTCAGGAGCCTCTACTGCGTTGCGGCCGTGGCATACTGCATACATTTTACTAAACGGTATATGCTAAATAGTATGCAACAATGAGTACATAGTATGCGGTTTAAGTATGTAGTAAGCTAGTATTGGTATTCGGACACGGCCAGTGTCTGCGCTATCTGTTGGTATTGTAATCAGGTCTAATATTAGCAAGGGATGTTGTCTGAGGCCATGGTGCCCTCAAGGAATGGATACACAAGATCAATTGATTGTGTGGTTATATAAAATGTAGCCTGCTAGTGATGAGTAATCACTCCCATACCAAAAACATAAACAGATTTAGATGGGATTGCTGTGCAGCCTAGCTGTACATCATTTAATAAAGAAAGGATCCTTGTGTTTGATCTTTCCTTTTGTGAAAAGTTAGATATATACCTCTGTGTTTGCTGGTCTGGCCTGGCCTCATCTGGTATGGTCTGGTCTGGCCTGACTGTAAATAATAGTGCAGTCATCTGGGACCAGACTACTACTCTGTCTTATTCTGGTTGATCCAGTCCTTTTTGTTGTTTATTGCCCTGGCCTGTTGTCTTGCCTCCCTATTCTTTCTGACTGTCGATGCAGCCATGTATCAAAGTAAAGGGCTCTCATTAGCTTTGGGCCTGCTGAAGCAAATAGGAAGTTCAGGCAAGCCATTTCATTTATGAGGTTTTACAATCTAGTTCATTTTAGTTGACACTAGGCCACATTTTACATGGCAGCCTTTACTGAAACACCTGCCTCAGCATCTTGGATATATGTGGGAGTGCTTGCACAGATTGCCTATGCGTTATTTTGTGTGTGTGTGTGTGTGTGTGTGTGTGTGTGTGTATGTGCAGCTGGCAGTGATAGGTGGTCTGAGTCAGTAGCCCTGGCCTATGATGGGATAAGGAGGCTGAGGGACTGTTGCATCATGTGACCATGGCGCTACTTGGAGGATCCATGGTCACAGGAGAGAAACACATTAGAGACACCCGGAAGAGAACGCTCCATTCATATCTGTCACTTTCTCTCAGAGGGAGCCTGAAATATGATTGGCTTAGAGAGGAGGGAAGGATTTTGAATGGCTGGAATGAGATCACTATACTACTTATACAATTTGTCATGTTGTATTTAGATAAAGTAATGCCATGGCTTAGAAGGGGATTAGCCAAAGAGCTGATTATGCTAGATTCGCTTGTGCTTTCTCCAATTATTTTTCTCCTTTAAGGGATGACTTCATTGTCTTGGCTGGTAGAAAGACACCCCCCCCCCCCCCATGTCAGAGAGTTGGATTGTTCTGAGCTGACTGTGCATGCTTTAAAAAAATATATTATTATTATTTATTACAAAAAACACAAGGAAGGGGTAACATTAAAGTATTAGAACATGAAGGACAAACAATACAGCATCAAGCCACTATCAAACATGTGACTGTGCATGCTTTGTGAGGAGGAGAAGGCATGAGAAGCAGGAAGTAAGCTCAATGCTTCCTGAGGATGGCCTTCGCTCATCTTTGAATCCTCTTGGACAGGAAGTTAGATTGTTACACTGCATGTGTGATTTGAAAAACTACTCTGTGTTTTAAACAGATTCTCATGCAGTAACAGTAGCCCCTTGAAGGCAAGACAAGCTAATTTTCTACTGAGCCAGGTACTCTCATAAGATTTCACAATGTGTATGATTAGCTGTTAACCTCTTACACGGAACCCAAACCGGCTGTGCGCGTGTGCCATCGTGCGCTATCGTGCATACATTTATTTTGTCCCCCTACACCAAAAGCGATCACGACACGCAGGTTAAAATATCAAAACAAACTCTGAACCAATGACATTCATTTGGGGACAGGTCGAAAAGTATTAAACATGTATGGCAATTTAGCTAGTTAGCTTGCACTTGATAGCTAATTTGTCCTATTTAGCTAGCTTGCTGTTGCTAGCTAATTTAGCCTGGGATATAAACATTGAGTTGTTATTTTACCTGAAATGCACGAGGTCCTCTACTCCGACAATTAATCCACACACAAAATGGTCAACCGAATCGTTTCTAGTCATGTCTCCTCCTTCCAGGCTTTTTCATCTTTTAACTTATATGGTGATTGGCATCTACATTTTCATAGTATTACCACGACAACCGGCAAAACAGTTAGTCTTTCAATCACCCACGTGGGTATAACTATTGAGGAGATGGCACTTGGGTACCTGCTTCTATAAACCAATGAGGAGATGGGAGAGGCAGGACTTGCAGTGCGATCTGCGTCAGAAATAGGAATGACTTCTATTTTAGCCCTTGGCAACGCAGACGCTCGTTTAATAACATATATTCCTAAACTTATTTTTGCAATGCTTGCGCACGCAACGCGAGCGGTGTAGTCAGGGTATTAGAGCGAAAACCCCGTTATCGGGATCAAATTCAACAACATCCGGTGAAATTGGAGCGCGCCAAATACAAAATCATAATATTAAACATTCATGAAAATACAATTGTTTTACATCGTTTAAAAGCTTACCTTCTTGTTAATCCAGCCGCTTTGTCAGATTTCAAAAGGGCTTCACGGCGAAAGCATACCATGCGATTATCTGAGGACAGTGCCTTGCATACAAAAGCATTCCAAACATTTTCCAACCAAGCAGAGGTGTCAAGAAAGTCAGAAATAGCGATACAATTATTCACTTACCTTTGAAGATTCACTTACCTTTGAAGATTTTCACTTACCTTTCCTCTTTTTGCAATCCCAGCTACATAACAAATGGCCCTTTTGTTCGATAAAGTCCTTCTTTATATCCCAAAAAAGTCAGTAAAGTTGGCACGCTTGATTCAGTAATCCACCGGTTGCTCTCGTTCAAAATGCATCCAAATGAAACCCAAAGGTTACCAATAAACTTCGTCCAAACAAGTCAAACAACATTTCTAATCAAACCTCAGGTACCCTAATATGTAAAAAAAAACACAGACAGAGAATAGTATGTTCATTACCAGAGATAAATAACGAAGTGCGCGCCCTCACCGACGTGCACCACAACACTACAGCCAAAATGGGAGCCACTTAGAAAAACTACAAATTCCAGCAAAAAAAACAAAAAAAAACAAGCCTGAACCTCTTTCTAACGACTGTTGACATCAACTGAAAGCCCTAGGAACTGCAATCTGGGAGGTATTCCTTTGGTATTCCCATAGACAGCCATTATAATGAGTGGTAAACTCAAAAATATTAATCCCAGATGGTTTCTCCTCGGTTTTTCAAATGCTATATCAGTTCTGTTATACTCACAGACATTAACTTCAGAGTGTTATCTATCCAATAATACCAATTATTTGCATATCCTAGCTTCTGGGCTTGAGTAACAGGCAGTTTACTTTGGGCACGTCAGTCATCCAAAATACAGAATACTGCCACCGGCCCACAAGAAGTTAACCTCACTAGGGTACTCGTTATAAAAATTCAGAAAACATACAAGTGTTATACATCGATTTAAATATTAACTTCTTGTTAATCCAACCACGGTGTCAGATTTAAAAAAAGGCTTTACGGCGAAAACATACCATGCGACTATCTGAGAAGATCGCCCACCAGACATATCATTACAAACAGTTACCAGCCAAGTAGAGGAGTTACACTTACCTTTGATGATCTTCATATGGTTGCACTCACAAGACTCTCATTTACTCAATAAATGTTCGTTTTGTTCGATAAAGTCCCTCTTTATAGCCAAAAACCTCCGTTTTGTTTGCGCGTTTTGTTCAGTAATCCACAGGCTCAAACGCAGTCACAACAGGCAGACAAAAATCCAAATAGTATCCGTAAAGTTCGTAGAAACATGTCAAACAATGTTTATAATCAATCCTCAGGTTGTTTTTAGCCTAAATAATCAATAATATTTCAACCGGACAATAACGTCGTCAATATAAAAGGTAAACAAGAAATGCGCCCTCTCGGTCGTGCGCATGAAAAACCTCTGGGACACTGTAGGGTCCAGTCATTCAGAGTGGTCTTACTCTCTCATTTTTCAGAATACCTGAAACAATTTCTAAAGACTTTTGACATCTAGTGGAAGCCATAGGAAATGCAATTTTAGTCTTAAGTCAATGGATACTGTTATGGCATTCAATAGAAAACTACAAACATAAAAAGAATCCCACTTCCTGGATGGATTTTTCCCAGGTTTTCGCCTGCGAAATCAGTTCTGTTATACTCACAGAAATTATTTTAACAGTTTTGGAAACTTTAGAGTGTTTTCTATTATATGCATGTCCTAGCTTCTGGGCCTGAGTAGCAGGCAGTTTACTTTGGGCACGCTTTTCATCCGGAGGTGAAAATAGTGCCCCCTACCCTAGTGAAGTTAAAGGTTCAATGCAGCTGTTTAAAAACAATCTTATTATCAAATTTTTTGTAACAATTAAGTACCTTACTAGCTAGGTTGCCATACAGTTGGTGACAGATCTTCAATGCGAATATTCAAAAATCTTCATAAAAACAAAATGTGTTTCCATCAAATTGACTTGTTGCACGCAGTGCACATAAAAATAACTTTTGCGTTGAAATTCCCTTGAACTGAATACAAAATACAAGTGAAATGGGTTTCCATCACATTTTCAACTCTAGTGATTTTTTTGTCACAAAAAATGTTACGTTATATAAATGAGTCATTGCAGATGGTGCCGATAGACATGGCCACCATGTTTCAGGCTTCTAAGCAACTTTACAGTATTATTTGTAATGTTATTTCTCACATTATTAGCCCAGAACGTCCTTTGCATTATTACATACAGCTGGAAAGAAGTTTTGCATATCAGAGAGGCAGTAACTCACCAGCATTTCGACCAAGAATACGACTTTCCTGAATTGGATCCTTTGTTCGTACCTTCCAAGGCGATTTAACTTATCACAGAGGCAGCTCCAAGATTCCGCCGGCGGAGAAGAGGTATTTGGAGAGGACTTTTATTCCGACTCAGGAGGCGTGCACACCATCCACCACTTCCGAGTATATTACTCGCTTCAGTCCCTGGACAATAAAGTAGACGAGCTCAGGGCAAGGATCTCCTTCCAGAGAGATATCAGGGACTGTAACATATTCTGTTTCACGGAATCATGGCTCTCTCTGGATATACTGTCCTCGTGCATACAGACAGCTGGTTTTTCAATACATTGTGTAGATAGGAATAAATTATTCTCCGGTAGGAAGAAAGGCGGAGGTGTATGTTTGTTATGAGAATTTCGTTATCAATGTTCATAAACTTAAATTAATCTACTCAGTCTGCAAACCAGAATTTGTAAGGTTCTGGTTTAAATGAAACAGACAGAGTCCCCAGCTTACAATAGTCAAAATGTTTATTCACGAGAGCACTCCGAAGTCCATTATACAAAGACATCCATTTTATACCTTGCTCCTTACTTACGCACATACTTCCACACAAACAGTAGATATCCTACGCACATACATACACACGAACAGTAGGTGAGTTGTATCCTTCTCCAGAGTTCTCACCACTGTGTATCACTATCCAGCCGACAGTTCCATTCCCCCGAGATGAGGGAAACCTTGAGAAGTACTCCCTGTCCTATCATAAGTTTTTAGCCAGGTCGGGTCAAACACAGTTTAATTGTTCTCTGTATTTTCTTAGGCACACACATACACACACATTTCTCTCCCTCCCAGGTTTCTTCTGAACCTAGTTGGACTTATGTTTAATACTTCAATTATTCCTTATACATGCTACATAAACTATAATCCCTAATGGTTAAGGTTCAGGGTGGAATTATTTAATCATTATCTTTAAACATATAAATTCCTTTATCAATGTTTCATGATTAACTACTCATGGTGTGATTGGGGTAACATATAGGAATCAAGTAATTTTGTTCACCCAACATGGAATACTTCACAATCAAATGTTGACCGCATTACCTCCCTAGAGAATTTTCTTTGGTTATCATCACAGTGTATATTCCCCCTCACATATCCTGAGGCCGCATTTATTATAGCTGGGGACTTTAATAAAGCAAATCTGAGGAAAACGCTACTATTAATACATTGCCTGCAGTACTCACACTCCCCCAACCTCACTTCGGCAAATCAGATCATGACTCCATTTTGCTCCTCCCTTCCTATAGGCAGAAACTCAAACAAAAAGTACTCGTGTTAAGGTCTATTCAACGCTGGTCTAACCAATCAGAATCCATACTTCAAGACTGTATTGATCACGCAGACTGAGACATGTTCCGGGTTTCCTCTAAGAATAACATTGACGTATACACTGACACGGTGACTGAGTTCATCAGGAAGTGTATAGGGGATGTTGTTCCCACTGTGATGAATGAAACCTATCCAAACCAAAAACTGTGGATATATGGCAGCATTCGCGCAAAATTGAAAGCGCAAACCATCGCATTTAACCACGGCAAAGTGACTGGGAATATTATTGAATACAAACAGGCCAGTTATGCCCTCCGTAAGGCAATCAAACAGGCAAAACATCAGTATATAGACAAAGTGGAGTCGCAATTCAATGGCTGAGACATGAGACGTATGTGGCAGGGACTCCAGACAATCACAGACTATAAAGGGAAAACCATCCACGTCGCGGACACCGATGTCTTGCTCCCGGACAAGCTAAACACCTTCTTCCCCCACTTTGAGGATAACACAGTGTCGTCAACACGGGCCGCTCCCGAGGACTGTGAGCTCTCGTTTTCTGTGGCCGACTTGAGTAAGACGTTCAAGCGTGTTAACCCTTGCAAGGCTGTCGGCCCAGACACAATCCCAAGCCATGTCCTCAGAGAATGCACAGACCAGCTGCCGGAAGTGTTTACGGACATATTCAATCTCTCCCTATTCCAAACTGCTGTCCCCACTTGCTTCAAGATGTCCACTATTGTTACTGTAACCTAGAAAGTGAAGGTAACTGAACTAAATTACTATCATCCCGTATCACTCACTTCTGTCATCATGAAGTGCTTTGAGAGGCTAATTAAGGATCATATCACCTCTACCTTACCTGACACTAGACCCACTGCAATCTGCATACCTCCACAATAGATCCACAGATAATGCAATCACCATTGCACAATGACACTTGCCCCATCTGGACAAGAGGAATACCTATGTAAGAATGCTGTTCATTGACTACAGCTCAGCCTTCAACACCATAGTACCCTCCAAGATCATCATTTATTTTTGTGCCCTGGGTCTGAACCCCGCCCTGTGCAACTGGGTCTTGGACTTCCTGACGGGCCGCCCCCAGGTGGTGAAGGTAGGCAACAACACCTCCGCTACGCTGATCCTCAACACATTGGCCACACAAGGGTGCGTGCTCAGCCCTCTCCTGTACTCCCTGTTTACCCATGACTGCTTGGCCATGCACGCCTCGAACTCAATCATCAAGTCTGCAGACTAAATAGTGGTAGGCCAGATTACCAACAACGACGAGACAGCCTACAGGGAGGAGGTGAGGGCCCTGGCGGAGTGGTGCCAGGTAAATAACCTCTCCCTCAACGTCAACAAAACAAAGGAGGTGATTGTGGATTTCAGGAGACAGCAGAGGGAGCACATACCTATCCACATCGACGGGCCCGCAGTGGTGAAGGTGAAAAGCTTCAAGTTCTTCAGCGTACAAATCCCTGACATTCTGAAATGGCTGATGAAATTTGGCTTGGCCCCTAAGACCCTCACAAACCTTTACAGATGCACCATTGAGAGCATCCTGTCAGGCTGTATCACTGCCTGGTACGGCAACTGCACTGTCCGCAACCGCAGGGCTCTCCAGAGGGTGGTGCGGTCAGCCCATTGTAAATCCAGGAGCACACTGCCTGGCCTTCAGGACACCTACTGCACCCGGTGTCAAAGGAAGGCCAAGAAGATCATCAAGGAACTCAGCCACCCGAGCCACACAATGTTCAGGTCAGTACAGGTGCATCAAGCTAGAACCGAGAGACTGAAAAACAGCTTCTATCTCAAGGCCATCAGACTGTTAAATAGCCATCACTCTCCGGTCTCCACCCAGTACCCTGCCCTGAACTTAGTCACTGTCACTAGTCGGCTACCATCCGGTTGCTCATTCCTGCACCCTAGAGGCAGCTACCCTATGTACTTAGTCATGGAACACTGGTCACTTTAATAATGTTTACATACTGTTTTACCCATTTCATATGTATATACTGTGTTCTAGTCAAGTCCATCCTATTCAATTATTGCTGTACATATACTATTCTATCCACGTATTGTTCAGATATACTACATATTCTATCCACATACTGTCCATAATGTCTATACATCCCATCACATATATAAAGTACCAGTCAAAAGTTTGGACACACCTACTCATTCAAGGGTTTTTGGAGTGTGCAAAGCTGTCATCAAGAGTTTAGCACTTCTTTGGTAACAACATGATTCCATGTGTTATTTCATAGTTTTGATGTTTTCACTATTATTATATAATGTAGAAAATAGTACAAATAAAGACAAACCCTTGAATGAGTAGGTGTGTCCAAACTTTTGACTGGTATTGTATATATGTATTTGTACTCCAGACTCCGACATTGATCGTCCTAATATTTCTATATTTATTAATTCCATTATTTTACTTTTAGATTTGCATTTATTGTTGTGAATCGTTAGATATTACTGCACTGTTGGATCTAGGAACACAAGCATTTTGCTACACCCGCAATAACATCTGCTAAATATGTGTATACGACCAATAAAATTATATTTGATGTGCCCACTGGTCTTGGCACGTGTGCTCTAGTGAACAGATAGCCAGATACAGTGCTGCTATAGCCTACATGATGAGATTATTATGGACAAGAGACCGATTTTTTTATTTGTAAATTGGCAGCCAAAACATCAATCATCATGTCACCAGAATAAGAACATCAATATTTATTGGACAGGAGCATCAAGCTCTTCACCGTGCACTTTCACCACCATGTGAAGTTCATCATAACTTATTTCATCTGTAGCCTAATAAACTGCATGGCTTCCCGAGTCGTGGGAGGACCACACAACACATATATCATCGAAGTCTACTTCAATATGATGGTTATTATATCAATATTTGCATTCCACTGCATTTTCTCGCATAATTCATTTTAAGACACAAAAAGATCCCACCATGTCTAGCGTATTTTGTTTTGTTGAAATTTGAAKAGTTAACTGACAAATTTGCTGTTTCCATCAGGCCTGTTGTGACATTTTTTTCGAATATGTACTGTACTTTACTCGCATAAAAAGTTGTATGGAAACCTGGTTACTGTGAATGTTTTCAATTAAAATAGTCAAAAAGAGGCACAAATGGCTTCTTAGCGAAAAGCAAGAGTTTAGCTAGGCCTGTCTGGGAGTGGTCTGAGTGGGGAGGGGGAAACTGAAAATTAGCTGTTATTAGCAGAGAGGTTTGGAACTCTCTTATTGGTCTATTAACTAATTTACCATATGGTAAACCATATCGCCATGGAAGGCCAAAAATCCCTCCCACAAAAACAGGCTGAAATTTCAGGCGGTGTTTTCAAACAGCTCTTACACTAAAAGGGCATTATTATAATGTTCACAAGTTCACAGTATTATTCCAAACTCATAGTGTAGAAATATAGATAAAACACCGGAAAATCACATTTTTGACTGCACTGAGTCTTTAACTTCTCTGGGATAGGTGGGACGGTAGCGTCCCACTTGGCCAAAATCCAGAATAAATGTAGCGCGCCAAATTCAAATATATTACTATAAAAATCAATCTTTCATGAAATCACACATGAAAGACACCAAATTAAAGCTACACATGTTGTGAATCCAGCCAACATGTCTGATTTCAAAAAGGATTTACGGGGAAAGCACACCAAACAATTATGTTAGCTCAGTATATAGCCACAGAAAAACACAGCCATTTTCCCAGCAAAAGATAGTAGTCACAAAAAGCAGAAATAGAGATAAAATTAATCACTAACCTTTGATGATCTTCATCAGATGACACTCATAGGACATCATGTTACACAATACATTTATGTTTTGTTCGATAATGTGCATATTTAAATCCACAAATCTCGGTTTACATTGGCGCCATGTTCAGAAAATCCTCCAAAATATCCGGAGTAATTGCAGAGAGCCACGTCAAATAACAGAAATACTCATCATAAACTTTGATGAAAGATACATGTTTTACACAGAATTAAAGATACACTTGTTCTTAATGCAACCGCTGTCAGATTTAAAAAAAACTTTACGTAAAAAGCACACCATGCAATAATCTGAGACGGCGCTCAGATTTAAAAACATTTCTCCGCCATGTTGGAGTCAACAGAAATACGAAATTACATCATAAATATTCCCTTACCTTTGATTATGTTAATCAGAATGCACTGCCAAGAATCCTAGTTCCACAATAAATCGTTGTTTTGTMCGATAATGTCCATTACTTATGTCCAATTAGCTACTTTTGCTAGCATGTGTAGTACACGTGTCCAAACGCTCGCGCAGATGCAGGCAAACGTCGGACGAAAACTTAAAAAAGTTATATTACAAGTCGAATAAACTGGTCAAACTTAGTAGAGAATCAATCTTCAGGATGTTGTTATCATTTATATCCAATAAGGTTCCAACCGGAGAATTCTTTTCAGTCTCTATAAGTAATGGAACGCATGGCGATATCATGAGGATTGGCAATCTGGCAATGGCAGTCTGCCAGACCACTGACTCAAACACCTCCCATCCGGTCCCACATCACAGTATAGGCTTCATTCAGCGTTCTACAGACTGTTGACATCTTGTGGAAGGCATAGGAAGTGCAAACAGATCCATATATTACAGGGAATTGAATAGGCGATGTATTTAACAATGACCAGTCTCAGAATTCTCACTTCCTGTTTGGATTTTTCTCAGGTTTTTGCCTACCATATGAGTTCTGTTATACTCACAGACATCATTCAAACAGTTTTAGAAACTTCAGAGTGTTTTATATCCAATAGTAATAATAATATGCATATATTAGTATCTGGGACAGAGTAGGAGGCAGTTCATTATGGGCACGCAATTCATCCAAAAGTGAAAATGCTGCCCCCTATTATTGCAAGTGTAGCGAAATGCTTGTGCTTTTAGATCCGACAGTGCAGCAGTATCTAATAGGTAATATCTAACAATTCCACAACAAAACCTAATATACAAAATCTAGTAAAGGAATGCGATAAGTATATATAAATATAAAATATATGGATGAGCAGTAACAGAGCGGCTAAGATGCAATAGATAGTATAGAATAGATAGTGGAGGATGCCGTATACAGTATATACATACAGATGAAGTCGGAAGTTTACTTACGCTTAGGCTGGAGTCATTAAAACTCTTTTTTCAACCACTCCACAAATTTCTTGTTAACAAACTATAGTTTTGGGAAGTCAGTTAGGACATCTACTTTGTGCATGACACAAGTAATTTTTCCAACAATGTTTTACAGACAGATTATTTCACTTATGATTCACTGTATCACAATTCCAGTGGGTCAAAAGTTTACATACACTAAGTTGACTGTGACTCTAAACAACTTGGACAATTCAGAAAATGATGTCATGGCTTTAGAAGCTTCTGATAGGCTAATTGACATCATTTGAGTCAATTGGAGGTGTACCTGTGGATGTATTTCAAGGCCTACCTTCAAGCTCAGTGCCTCTTTGCTTGACATCATGGGAAAATCAAAGGAAATCAGCCAAGACCTCAGAAAAATAATAGTAGACCTCCACAAGTCTGGTTCATCCTTGGGAACAATTTCCAAATGCCTGAAGGTACCATGTTCATCTGTACAAACAATAGTACGCAAGTATAAACACCATGGGACCACACAGCCGTCATATCGCTCAGGAAGGAGACGTGTTCTGTCTCCTAGAGATGAATGTACTTTGTTGCGAAAAGTGCAAATCAATCACAGAACAACTACAAAGGACCCTGTGAAGATGCTGGAGGACACAGGTACAAAAGTATCTATATCCACAGTAAAACGAGTCCTATATCGATATAACCTGAAATGCCGCTCAGCAAGGAAGAAGCCACTGCTCCAAAACCGCCATAAAAAAAACAGACTACGGTTTGCAACTGCACATGGGGACAAAGATCGTACTTTTTGGAGAAATGATCTGGTCTGATGAAACAAAAATAGAACCTGTTTGGCCATAATGACCATCGTTATGTTTGGAGGAAAAAGGGGGAGGCTTGCAAGCCAAAGAACACCCCAACCGTGAAGCACGGGGGTGGCAGCATCATGTTGTGGGGGTGCTTTGCTGCAGGAGGGACTCTTAGGTCAGGAGGGACTCTTAGGTCAGTGATCCTAACTGACCTAAGACAGGGAATTTTTACTAGGATTAAATGTCAGGAATTGTGAAAAACTGAGTTAAAATGTATTTGGCTAAGGTGTATGTAAACTTCCGACTTCAACTGTAG
>NW_019943047.1:102767-104418 GCF_002910315.2 Salvelinus sp. IW2-2015 | reverse complement strand
TATGTTAGTCCTGAAATGCCGCTCAGCAAGGAAGAAGCCACTGCTCAAAACCGCCATAAAAAAAACAGACTACGGTTTGCAACTGCACATGGGGCAAAGATCGTACTTTGGAGAAATGATCTGGTCTGATGAAACAAAAATAGAACCTGTTTGGCCATAATGCCATCGTATGTTTGGGAGAAAAGGGGGAGCTTGCAAGCCAAGAACACCCCAACCGTGAAGCACGGGGGTGGCAGCATCATGTTGTGGGGGCTTTGCTCTGCAGGAGGACTCTTAGGTCAGGAGGGACTCTTAGGTCAGTGACTTAACTGGCCTATCCAGCCAGTATTGGAATTTTTACTAGGATTAAATGTCAGGAATTGTGAAAAACTGAGTTAAAATGTATTTGGCTAAGGTGTATGTAAACTTCCGACTTCAACTGTAGGTAAGAGAATTTCCTTTAGAATTTCTCGTTAAATGTAAAATGTTCCTGTTTTGATAAATTTAATAGAGTGAGTTAGGTCTGCTCTATATCAAATTAGCATACCCCCTGAGTCCCTTCCCTGTTTCACACCTGGTAGGTTGGAGGATGGGACTTCCATCTCTCTGTAACCTATAGGGCAACCAGTGGATCCATCTCCTCTATACCATGTTTCTTGTAGGATGACAATGTCTGTATTTCTGATTTCTTTGGTGAAGTCAAGGTTCCTGCTCTTTAGGCCAAAGGCAGAGGACCTCAGGCCTTGGGTATTCCAGGATGATATAGTGAAGGCTTTGTGTTCCATAAAGTGTCCAATGTTGTTGGTTGTGTGGTTTGGCCTCAGACCAGTAAGTGTTAGCAGAGCCTGCTGAGCATCTGGTACATTGCCAATGGCTTGGGATAGTGTAAGAAGAGTGGGGGTTGGGCCTGTTTGCCTGCTCACGGCCTGGGCGTATGTGTGAGTTCCATGTTGAGGCCCTCTGTGGGAGTGGGAGGCATGGGGTGGGCAGGAGGGGCATAGGTCTGATCTGAGGGGGCCTAAATGAGGTGTGGGCATGGTTGACTTGTGGGCTATTGATTGGTTGGGGTGGGGGTGTCTATTGATCTGTTGCTCCTGTGTGAAGTGTTGGGGTTGCGTTTGAGAGCGATGTCCTTTAGGGTATGGGCGAAGGTGGGCTCTGCTGCCTTGTACAGGTGGACCTGGTCGTAAAGGCTGTTCAAGTTCAGGGTGGAGTGGTGGGCCAAGTAAACATTTGGTTTTGAGGCACAGTCACGGGAAATACTTGCGTTTACCCGCTGAATGGTAGCAGGGTGGAAGTATTTTCGTGGTAGCAAGGTGAGCATGACTCCAAATGATACAACACAACATGTTACAGCATCACATGATACAACACAACATTTTACAACAACCACCCCAACATGATACAACACAGCAAAACATCATACAATACAACACAACATGATACAAACACAACATGATACGACACACCATGACACAACACGATACACCACAACATGATACAGTACAACACGATACAACACAATGCAACATGATACAACACAACACAACATGATACAACACAACACAACATGATACAATGCAACATGATACAACCACAATGCAAAACATGATACAACACAATACAACATGATACACAACACAAAACACACCATGATACAAACACACCAGTG
>NW_019943047.1:83821-98576 GCF_002910315.2 Salvelinus sp. IW2-2015 | reverse complement strand
AGGTTGAGATAACCACTTGTGCGTTGGGAAAGTAGAAGAAGCTTTTTCAATCAATCTCTCTCTCTCTCTCTCTCTCTCCTCTCTCCTCTCTCTCTCTCTCTCTCTCTCTCTCTCTCTCCTCTCTCAGGATGACATATGGTTGGAGGTTGGAGTGAGTAGCGTAGCAGAGATGAGTCTCACATCATGGTTCCTGGTGAGCAGCCGGGGCACTCGTCACCGTCTGCCACTGGAGATGATCTTCGTCGGCCGAGACGACTGCGAGCTCATGCTGCAGGTGACATGACTCCAATTGATACAACACAACATGTTACAGCATCACATGATACAACACAACATTTTAAACACCACCCAACATGATACAACACAGCAAAACATCATACAATACAACACACATGATACAACACAACATGATACGACACACCATGACACAACACGATACACCACAACATGATACAGTACAACACGATACAACACAATGCAACATGATACAACACAACACAACATGATACAACACAACACAACATGATACAATGCAACATGATACAACACAATGCAACATGATACAACACAATACAACATGATACAACACAACACACCATGATACAACACACCATGATACAACACAACACAACATGATACAACACCCATGATACAACACACCATGATACAACACAACACAACATGATACAACACACCTGATACAACATGACACAACACACATGATACAACACAACATGATACAACATGATACAACACAACATGACACAACACCGCATGATACAACACACCATGATACAACATGACACAACACAACATGATACAACACAGCACAACATCATACAACACAACATGATACAACATGACCACAACTACAACATGACACAACATGATACAACACACACATGATACAACACAACATGACCAAACACAACATGTCACAAAACAACATAACACAACACACAGCACAACATCATACAACACAACAAAAGATGACACAACACAACACAACATGATAAAACACAATATGACACGACACACCACAACATGATACAACACAACACAACATGATACAACACAACATGATAAAACACAGCACACCACAACATGATACAACACAACACAACATGATAAAACACAACGCAACATGATACACAACATTTTTACTAGGATTAAATGTCAGGAATTGAGTTTCATGTTTTTGGCTAAGGTGTATGTAAACTTCCGACTTCAAATGTACATACACCTCAGCCAAATACATTTAAACTCAGTTTTTCACAATTCCTGACATTTAATCAGAGTAAAAATTCCATATCTTAGGTCAGTTAGGATCACCACTTTATTAAAAAAATGTGAAATGTTTTTCTTTTGGTGAGAATAATTAATTTCAGCTTTTATTTCTTTCATCACATTCCCAGTGGGTCAGAAGTCTACATACACTCATACAACACACCATGATACAACACACCATGATACAACACAACACAACATGATACAACACACCATGATACAACATGACACAACACAACATGATACAACACAACATGATACAACATGATACAACACAACATGACACAACACCGCATGATACAACACACCATGATACAACATGACACAACACAACATGATACAACACAGCACAACATCATACAACACAACATGATACAACATGACACAATACAACATGACACAACATGATACAACACACAACATGATACAACACAACATGACCAAACACAACATGTCACAAAACAACATAACACAACACAGCACAACATCATACAACACAACACAAGATGACACAACACAACACAACATGATAAAACACAATATGACACGACACACCACAACATGATACAACACAACACAACATGATACAACACAACATGATAAAACACAGCACACCACAACATGATACAACACAACACAACATGATAAAACACAACGCAACATGATACACAACATTTTTACTAGGATTAAATGTCAGGAATTGAGTTTCATGTTTTTGGCTAAGGTGTATGTAAACTTCCGACTTCAAATGTACATACACCTCAGCCAAATACATTTAAACTCAGTTTTTCACAATTCCTGACATTTAATCAGAGTAAAAATTCCATATCTTAGGTCAGTTAGGATCACCACTTTATTAAAAAAATGTGAAATGTTTTTCTTTTGGTGAGAATAATTAATTTCAGCTTTTATTTCTTTCATCACATTCCCAGTGGGTCAGAAGTCTACATACACTCAATAGGTATTTGGTAGCATTGCCTTTAAATAGTTTATCTTGGGTCAAACGTTTCGGGTAGTCTTCCACAAGCTTCCCACAATAAGTTCGGTGAATTTGGCCCATTCCTCCTGACAGAGCTGATGTAACTGAGTCAGGTTTGTAGGCCTCCTTGCTCGCACACGCTCTTTCAGTTCTGCCCACACATTTTCTATAGGATTGAGGTCAGGGCTTTGTGATGGACACTCCAATATCTTGACTTTGTTGTCCTTTAGTCATTTTGCTACAACTTTGGAAGTATGCTTGTGGTCATTATCCATTTGGGAGACCCATTTGCGACCAAGCTTTAACTTCCTGACTGATGTCTTGAGATGTTGCTTCAATGTATCCACATAAATTTCCTACCTCATGATGCCATCTATTTTGTGAAGTGCACCAGTCCCTCCTGCAGCAAAGCACCCCCACAACATGATGCTGCCACCGCCATGCTTCACAGTTGGGATGGTGTTCTTCGGCTTGCAAGCTTCCCCCTTTTTCCTCCAAACATAACGATGGTCATTATGGCCAAGCAGTTCTATTTTTGTTTCATCAGACCAGAGGTTATTTCTCCCAAAAGTACGATCTTTGTCCCCATGTGRAGTTGCAAACCGTAGTCTGTTTTTTTTATGGCGGTTTTGGAGCAGTGACTTCTTCCTTGCTGAGCGGCCTTTCAGGTTATGTCGATATAGGACATGTTTTACTGTGGATATAGATCATTTTGTACCCGTTTCCTCCAGCATCTTCACAGGGTCCTTTGCTGTTGTTATGGGATTGATTTGCACTTTTTCCACCAAAGTACATTCATCTCTAGGAGACAGAACACGTCTCCTTCCTGAGCGGTATGACGGCTAAGTGGCCCCATGGTGTCTATACTTGCGTACTAATGTTTGTACAGATGAACGTGGTACCTTCAGGCATTTGGAAATTGCTCCCAAGGATGAACCAGACTTGTAGAGGTCTCCAATTTTTTTCTGAGGTCTTGGCTGATTTATTTTGATTTTCCCATGATGTCAAGCAAAGAGGCACTGAGTTTGAAGGTAGGCCTTGAAATACATCCGCAGGTACACCTCCAATTGACTCAAATTATGTCAATTAGCCTATCAGAAGCTTCTAAAGCCATGACGTCATTTTCTGGAATTTTCCAAGCTGTTTAGAGGCACAGTCAACTTAGTGTATGTAAACCTCTTACCCACTGGAATTGTGATACAGTGAATTATAAGTGAAATAATCTGTCTGTAAACAATTGTTGGAAAAATTACTTGTGTCATGCTCAAAGTAGATGTCATAACCGACTTGCCAAACTCATAGTTTGTTAACAAGAAATGTGTGGCTGGGTTGAAAAACGAGTTTTAATGACTCCAACCTAAGTGTATGTAAACTCCGACTTCAACTGTCTGTGTGTGTGTGTGTGTGTGTGTGTGTGTGTGTGTGTGTGTGTGGTGTGTGTGTGTGTGTGTGTGTGTGTGCTAGTGTTGTGTCCGCGCATGCGTGTGTGTGGTGTGTGTGTGTGTCCACGCATGCATGTGTGTGTGTGTGTGTGTCCGCGCATGCATGTGTGTGATAGAGAAAGTCTCAGCCAGAGATATTTCTAGAAAGTGGGGCAGATACATGTTGAGTTAGGTCCATCCAGACAGGAGGGCTCCATAGGAAGTAGAGTGGCTGCTGCATTGCCAAGTGTGGAGCAGAGAATGGGTGTGGTGTAGCAGCATATATCATGGAATATCTTGAGGGATTGATTCAATCCGTTCAATATCGTGGAAGATCCGCGGTATTGCACAAGTGAAATTTAAAGGGAATTCTCCCACCTTCACGGAAACTGTATTCACGGTAAATGCTGCATATGTCATCTCATTTGGGAAATTACCTTTCAATTTTAATCGCACTACAGCGTGGATCTTTAGTGCTACGGTTTGAATCTAGGCCTTAGGCATAGGTTTCAAAGCAACCGCAATGGTAGTAAAACTAATTGTTAAACCTATTGCGTGTATGTCAACCCTTAAAATAGTGTCACAGTACAACTTAAATAGAATATATTAATGTACTTTCTGTGCTCCTTGATGTCAACTCTGAATCTAACTAAATTACACTTTCCAAGCCAACTTAAGTAGTTGATTACTCACTGGTCAGGTTTCTGCCAGGCCCTGGCTCTGTATAACGAAGAGTACATTTATTTTCAAGGAACTGAGTTGCCTGTGTGTGATAATACCGACAGTGCCTCAGTCCTTAACTCTGAGACACTAGAAACCCTGGCTTCACAGACACTTAGGAGACACTAATCAAGGAGTCCTCCTTCAACCTCCTCAATCCTCAGTTTGTCCCTGTCTACTAATGAGCCTATAATTAAGCAGCAGGTCATTAATACATCAGCACATCTCCAATAGGAGTTAGAAGGTACCATGCTAAATGGCTTCTAAAGAACAAGCAGTTCAGAGTGCAGCAAGATACTTCTTGCTGGCACTCTGCAGTTTAACTGCTGAAATCAGCAGGGTTGGAATGAAAGGAACAAGGAGGCTGTTTTTCTAGTGTTTGTCTCTCTGATGACCAGGGGGAAGAGAGGAGAAGACTGGGTACTTTGTTTAGTGTGAGTCTGCCAACGGAAAATACGCCAAGAGGTCCGGGCCATGTGACTGTTTTTACTGGCCTCAGTCTTTTTGGTGTCACATGGGTGTCTCAGTAATATACGTGTTTAAGAGCCGTTCCCAACGCAAGGGTATCAGACTCAAATCTGTACCACTCCCAACTAGGCCACTCCAACATAGGGTCACTTCTAGTTAGTAACATCAAATCATGTACCACTCCCAACTAGGGCACTTCTAGTTAGTAACAGTCAAATCTGTACCACTCCCAACTAGGCCACTTCTAGTTAGTAACAGTCAAATCTGGACCACTGCCCAACTAGGCCACTTCTAGTTAGTAACAGTCAAATCTGTACCACTCCCAACTAGGTCACTTCTAGTATTAAACAGTCAAATCTGTACCACTCCCAACTAGGCCACTTCTAGTTAGTAACAGTCAAATCTGGACCACTCCCAACTAGGCCACTTCTAGTTAGTAACAGTCAAATCTTGTTACCACTCCCAACTAGGTCACTTCTAGTTAGTAACAGTCAAATCTGTACCACTCCCACTAGGCACTTCTAGTTAGTACAGTCAAATCGTGTCGACTCCCACTAGGCCACTTCTAGTTAGTAACAGTCAAATCTGTGACCACTCCCAACTAGGTCACTTCTAGTTAGTAACAGTCAAATCTGTACCACTCCCAACTAGGCCCACTTCTAGTTAGTAACAGTCAAATCTGGACCACCCCAACTAGGCCACCTCTAGTTTCCCCCTCTGATAACCAGGTGGTGAATCGCATCTCTGCATGTCTGGCAGACATATCAGTGTGGATGACGGATCACCACACTCAAGCTGAACCTCGGCAAGACGGAGCTGCTCTTCCTCCCGGGGAAGGACTGCCCGTTCCATGATCTCGCCATCACGGTTGACAACTCCATTGTGTCCTCCTCCCAGAGTGCTAAGAACCTTGGCGTGATCCTGGACACCCTGTCGTTCTCAACTAACATCAAGGCGGTGACCCGTTCCTGTAGGTTCATGCTCTACAACATTCGCAGAGTCGACCCTGCCTCACGCAGGAAGCGGCGCAGGTCCTAATCCAGGCACTTGTCATCTCCCGTCTGGATTACTGCAACTCGCTGTTGGCTGGGCTCCCTGCCTGTGCATTAAACCCCTACAACTCATCCAGAACGCCGCAGCCCGTCTGGTGTTCAACTTTCCCAAGTTCTCTCACGTCACCCCCTCCTCCGCTCTCTCCACTGGCTTCCAGTTGAAGCTCGCATCCGCTACAAAACCATGGTGCTTGCCTACGGAGCTGTGAGGGGAACGCACCTCCGTACCTTCAGGCTCTGATCAGGCCCTACACCCAAACAAGGGCACTGCGTTCATCCACCTCTGGCCTGCGCCTCCCTACCTCTGAGGAAGTACAGTTCCCACTCAGCCCAGTCAAAACTGTTCGCTGCTCTGGCACCCCAATGGTGGAACAAACTCCCTCACGACGCCAGGTCAGCGGAGTCAATCACCACCTTCCGGAGACACCTGAAACCCCACCTCTTTAAGGAATACCTAGGATAGGATAAAGTAATCCTTCTAACCCCCCCCCCCCCCCCTTAAAAGAGTTAGATGCACTATTGTAAAGTGGTTGTTCCACTGGATATCATAAGGTGAATGCACCAATTTGTAAGTCGCTCTGGATAGAAGCGTCTGCTAAATGACTTAAATGTAAATGTAAATGTAGTTAGTAACAGTCAAATCTGTACCACTCCCACTAGGCCACTTCTAGTAGTAACAGTCAAATCTGTTAGTAGTTGTACTAAATGCATTCTCACTTCTAGTTAATAACAGTTAAATCAGCTGTTAAATCAACCACTCCCAGTAGATTTATGTCAGTGTAAAGACTGTTATATTTTCTACAATAGGCTATGCTATCTACAGTAGATTTATGTCAGTGTAAAGACTATGTTATATTTTCTACAATAGGNTCAGTGTAAAGACTGTTATATTTTCTACAATAGGCTATGCTATCTACAGTAGATTTATGTCAGTGTAAAGACTATGTTATATTTTCTACAATAGGCTATGCTATCTACAGTAGATTTATGTTAGTGTAAACCCTGTGTTCAAAGCGGAATCTGACTTCAAAGCAGAATTGTGTCAACAATACATGTGATTCCTCCTCCAAACACTGACATTGTCACAAGGTTGATGTTTAAACCATAACACTGATAACACTGTTATCATCATGTCAAAAACATTTCAAGTTCATCATTGATGTCAAGTTACCATTCATTGTTGAATGGTACCATTACTGACTGTGACTGTTGGGTTTGTGTTTACAGTCGCGGAGTGTTGACAAGCAGCATGCGGTCATCAACTATGAGGTGACCAGCGATGAGCACAAAGTCAAGGACCTGGGCAGCCTGAACGGGGTGAGTAAAAGGGGAGGAGAAGACATGTTTACAGGTCAGAGCTGCAAACATGTCAGAGGTTGTGCTTCATCTTTAGGCCAATCAAATTTGCTCCAGCTTTGACTTGAGAGGAATTGACAGGGCTGAGATAATTACCTGACCTGTAAATGTGTGTCACATGGCATTAACAGAATGCATTCTCAAATGACATGCCCCTTTTTTCCACACCATGATCTTTTCACGGCAGAGAAAAAACATGTTGAAGTGCTCTTCCTGCCACATGGTGTGTGTGAGTCATGTGTTAGTTGTCCTAGTTCTGCTGATGGCTCAGTGTGTAACTTACTCAATGTGTAGGCTAACCCACTAGCCTGGAAAAACTGTGAAGCATTCTCCCAGGCAGGAAGCTGGAGTCATAAGCTCTTCCTCCTGAGTCATGCTTCAGGATTCCTCCCCTGTCGTTCGAGGGCCCATGGCGACAGGAAGTAGCACTACATCCCATGCTGGGCCAATCAGAGCCTGACTGCTGAATGCCCTGCACATTTTACTCATCTTTATGATGGATCTACATCCCATGCTGGGCCAATCAGAGCCTGACTGCTGAATGCCCTGCACATCTTACTCATCTTTATGATGGATCTACATCCCATGCTGGGCCAATGCCCTGCAATTCTTACTCATCTTTAGGATGGATCTACATCACATGCTGGGCCAATCAGAGCCTGACTACTGWKTGCCCTGCACATCTTACTCATCTTTATGATGGATCTACATCCCATGCTGGGCCAATCAGAGCCTGACTGCTGAATGCCCTGCACATCTTACTCATCTTGAGGATAGATTTTGAATCAACAGTGTATGTTCAATCTATATGTCCAGGACTCTGTTTTGATAAATCCTGATAGCAACAACAGCTAGCCTACAGTCATAACTGTCTCTTCTAATTAGACACTGCAACCACCTCTCAGCTAACACTTCTATTACCCATTGTAACCGTTCTTCTCTTTTAGAGTGACTTTAAACTGGACTTGTGACTAAAAAAAGTTTTATTATTATTTCTATGCTCTCCATGAAGGACCCAGGTAGAAACAAGTACCTCTTGTCCCTTTCATCAAGTTCTGTCACACTATTTAGAGGTCAGACAGAGACAGGCACAGAGTCAGGAAACTTAATCGGTGTCAGTGATTGAAAATGCTTGGTCAGTGAGGCCAGCGCTGCCAATGTTTTCCTGGCCCCGCTCTGCACCCATCATCTGACATACCTTCCATAAACAGACCCCGTCAGCTGATTCAATGTCTCTGGCTGCAGTGTGGGACATTTTTCACATCACCTGATTATTTAAGGCGCTCTCTTTCCTTTTATAATGGCACTATGGCTGGTTCTTATGGGGGTTGGAGAGATCTGCAAGAAAGACAGAAATCACATTTACTTAAGATTTTTACAGTACCGATGTAATACGGCCCTAATCCAATTTCTCGCCATCAACTTTTGCCTGCAGGTTTGTGGTGATTTGTAACTGAGCATGAAAGGTAATGTATTCTGGTTTAAATGTAGCCTGAAATGAAGTTTGCAGGGAACAGTTTCCCTAAATTCATTATGTAACTCAAGTCTGAGCCACAAGGGTTTTAAGCAATGAGAACTGGGCTGGCACGCCTGGCACTGGAGAGAGGCGGAGGGCAGTCAATTTATAATGTGCTATTTATAATGTGCTCCAAGTCCTTACAAACAGGTTTTCCCTCTTTTCTCTCCACACAGACATTTGTGAATGATGTCAGAATACAGGAGCAGGTGTATATCACTTTGAAAATTGACGACAAGTTGAGGTTTGGATATGATATCCTTTCAATCATTCAGTCCTTAACATTTTAATGACACAACATTACTGCAATCTAAATAACCTGACATGAGGCATCTTTTCATTTCATTGCTCTCGTCCACTGATCATTTGTCAAGCTGTATAATCTGCAAATGTCAAACTGTCATCCACTGTGGCTTCGGCCTGACTGTTGTTGTGTATAATGAATTGGCTGTGAGGATAGATGCAAACAGTGTGAAAGTGTATTTCCTTAACCTGTTCCACATATCAACCTGTTCACGGTGTTGCAAGGGGAGATGACTGTCCCAGACGAGGCTCTTCAGGTATGACACTACACAGTACATACAACCCTTTACATGTTGTACTGGAATGGAATGTACACTACCATTCAAAAGTTTGGGGTCACTTAGAAATGTCCTTGTTTTTGAAAGAAAGGCAATTTTTTTGTCCATTAAAATAACATCAAATTGATCAGAAATACAGTGTAGACATTGTTAATGTTGTAACTGACTATTGTAGCTGGAAACAACATATTTTTAATGGAATATCTACATAGGCGTACAGAGGCCCATTATCAGCAACCATCACTCCTGTGTTCCAATAACACATTGTGTTAGCTAATCCAAGTTTATCATTTAAAAGGCTAATTGATCATTAGAAAACTATTTTGCAATTATGTTAGCACATCTGAAACCTGTTGTGCAGATTAAAGAAGCAATACAACTGGCCTTCTTTAGACTAGTTGAGTATCTGGAGCATCAGAATTTGTTGGTTCGATTACAGGCTCAAAATGGCCAGAAGCAAATACCTTTCTTCTGAAACTTGTCAGTCTATTCTTGTTCCGAGAAATGAAGGCTATTCCATGCGAGAAATTACCATGAAACTGAAGATCTCGTCCAAAGCTGTGTACTACTCCCTTCACAGAACAGCGCAAACTGGCTCTAACCAGAATAGAAATAGGAGTGGGAGGCCCCAGTGCACAACTGAGCAAGAGGACAAGTACATTAGTGTCTAGTTCGAGAAACAGACACCTCACAAGTCCTCAACTTGGCAGCTTCATTAAATAGTACCCACAAAACATCAGTGCAAATGGAGGATTCTTTGTCGAAAGCAAAGTTTGAAGGACATAATTATTATTTCAATTTAAAATCATTATTTATAACCTTGTCAACGTCTTTATTATATTTCCTATTCATTTTGCATCTCCTTTCATGTATGTTTTCATGGAAAACAAGGACATTTCTAAGTGTCCTAAATCTCCACCCGGCACAGCCAGAAGAGGACTGGCCACCCCTCATAGCCTGGTTCCTCTCTAGGTTTCTTCCTAGGTTTTGGCCTTTCTAGGGAGTTTTTCCTAGCCACCGTGCTTCTACACCTGCATTGCTTGCTGTTTGGAGTTTTAGGCTGGGTTTCTGTACAGCACTTTGAGATATCAGTTGATGTAAGAAGGGCTATATAAATACATTTGATTTAAGTGACTCCAAACTTTTGAGCGGTAGTGTATGTAACCTTTTCCCACTTTGTAACACATCAGAATGTGGAAAAAGTCAAGGAGTGTGAATACTGTTTGAAGTCGCTGTATATCAGAATATCTATGTTGTACTCAATATCAGGGCTATCTGGGGTGCTAAGTTCTGCTAAATATGAAGTAGCAACGGTTATACCATAGTATAACAAAGTGTCTGTAAGTACAGGGTCTTCAGAAAGGATTCACACCCCTCGATTTTTTTCTAAATGTTGTTGTGTTACAGCCTAAGTTTAAAATCGATTACATTTAGATTTTTGGTTGCTGGCCTATAGACAATACCATATAATGCCAAAGTGGAGGTGAAATTATGTCTTTTGACATTTTTACAAATTAATAAAAAATGAAAAGCTGAAAGGTCTTGAGTCAATAAGTATTCAACCCCTTTGTTATGGCAAGCATAAATAAGTTCAGGAGTAAAAATGTGTTTAACAAGTCACATAATAAGTTGCATGGACTCATTCTGTGTGCAATAATAGTGTTTAACATGATTTTTGAATGACTACCTCATCTCTGTACCCGAGGGAGATTTTCCAATGCCTTACAAAGAAGGGGACCTATTGATGGGCAAAACATTATTAATTACACGGTGAAGTCATTAATTACACTTTGGATGGTGTATCAATATACCCAGTCACTACAAAGATACAGGCGTTCTTCCTAACTCAGATGCCGGAGAGGAAGGAAACTGCTCAGGGATTTAACCATGAGAACAATGGTGACTTTAAAACAGCTACCGAGTTTAATGGCTGTGATAGGAGAAAACTGAAAATATTCCATAACATGCATCTGTTTGCAACAAGGCACTAAAGTAATACTGCACAGAATGTGGCAAAGCAATTCACTTTTGGTCCTGAATACATAATATTATGTTTGGGGCAAATCCAATACAGCATATTACTGAGTACCACTCTTCAAATTTCAAGCATAGAGTGGCTGCATCATGTTAACGGTATGCTTGTAATCCTTAAGGACTGGGGAATTTTTCAGGATAAAAAATGACCGTAATGGAGCTAATCACAGGCAAAATCCTAGAGGAAAACCTGGTTCAGTCTGCTTTCCACCAGACACTGGGAGATGAATTCACCCTTCAGCAGAACAATAACCTAAAACACAAGGCCAAAACTAAACTGGAGTTGCTTACCAAGAAGACAGTGAATGTTTTTGAATGGCCGAGTTACAGTTTTGGCTTAAATCTATTTGAAAATCTATGGCAATACCTGAACATGGTTGTCTAGCAATGATCAACAACTTATTTCACAGCTTCAATCATTTTGAAAAGAATAATGGGCAAATGTTGCACAATCCAGGTGTGGAAAGCTCTTAGAGACTTACCCATTAAGCTCACAGCTGTAATCACTGCCAAAGGTGCTTCTACAAAGTATTGACTCAGGGGTATGAATACTTATATAAATGAGATTTCATTTTCAATACATTTGCCCCCAAAAATCTAAAATTATGTTTTCACTTTGTCATTATTGGGTATTGTGTGTAGATGGGTGAGAAACATTTTACATTTTGAATACAGGCTGTAACACAACAAAATGTTGAATAAGTCAAGGGGTATGCATACTTTCTGAAGGCACTGTAGGTTCTTGAGATTGTATCTTGCCCCATGCAAATATAACTTTAAGCTGTGTGTGTCAGCATTAGATGAAAGATGATATTTTTGGCTCTGACGGTGTTCCACTCTCTTTCTCCATCGCTCCATCCCTTCCTCCCTCCATCAGCATGAGAAGTTCACCAGCCAGCTCCAGCTGACTAAGAAGCACTTCAACGGTGAGCCCACCAAGTCACCTGCCAAGTCCCCCGCTAAGACCCCCAGACCAGCCGAGACCAAGGCAGCCGAGGGGACCACCATGGAGCCATCGGCCAAACCTGCTGATTCACACCAGGGAGATGACAAGATGGCAGGTGAGAGCAGGAAGCACATATAAGAGATTACATGTATGTTGTACGGTATGACCCAGTCATTTCAGGGAAATAATGAATGGGATATTTCAGTTTTGATTTTCAATCATGACACAGTATTTGGAAATAATATCAATTTTATAACGATAGCATTTTAGAATCTGTATTCTGAATGAGTAAGCAATGAATGTCCTGATCCTACCATAGATTGGACAGTGATACACATGTCTGGACTACCAGTCATCTAAAAGACTAATAAACCTTTCACTGCCTGTCTCTTATGGAGACTTGTTTATCTATTGACTGTAATAAAAGAGGGAGGGTTTAGGGTGTTTAAATTACACATTGTCATTAAAAACATCACACTCATCTGAGCTACTGTCCTGTACCACTGGGGTGTCTTATCTGATTAGCCAGCCCAGCATGCCTCTGGTCCCACTATCAGTAGACACTGGGCAAAGACGTCAATTAAACGTCTATTTCACGTTGGTTCAACGTAATTTCATTGAAATGACGCATAAACAACATTGATTCAACCAGTGTGTGCCCAGTGGGAAAGAGCTATATTTATCTACAGGATGCAGCAGAGTGGCTGCAGCTGCTCCTATCTCTCCATGTGCAGCTGACAGTGAGAATGTCTCCTACACTTGCATCGTTTACGCACTATCGTCAAGTCACTCAGCTGGAGGGAGGGTTTATGCTGGTGTTGGTGTGGATAGCAGTTTAGTATCTCTTACAGTAGATGGTACAGCTGTTGGAGTTATTTCACTGTCAGGTCTACACCTGTTGTATTCTGCACATTGACTAATGAAATGCGATTTGGAGATTTTTGGTCCCAACCGCCGTGTCTTTGTGAGACGCAGAGTAAGTGAACGGATGATCTCTTCATGTATGGTTCCCACCATGAAGCATGGAGGAGGAGGTGTGATGGTGTGGGGGTGCTTTGCTGGTGACACTGTCAGTGATTTATAAAAAATTCAAGGCACGCTTAACCAGCATGGCTACCACAGCATTCTGCAGCGATCCCATCTGGTTTGCGCTTAGTGGGACTATCATTTGTTTTTAGACAGGACAATGACACAACACACCTCCAGGCTGTGTAAGGGCTATTTGACCAAGAAGGAAAGCGATGGAGTGCTGCATCAGATTACCTGGCCTCCACAATCACCCGACCTCAACCAAATTGAGATGGTTTGGGATGAGTTGGACTGCAGAGTGAAGGAAAAGCAACCAATAAGTGTTCAGAATATGTGGGAACTCCTTCAAGATTGTTGGAAAAGCATCCCTCATGCTGGTTGAGAAAATGCCAAGAGTGTGCAAAGCTGTCATCAAGGCAAAGGGTGGCTATTTTGAAGAATCTCAAATATGAAATATATTTGTTTAACACTGTTTTGGTAACTACATGATTCCATCTGTGTTTTTTCATAGTTTTGATGTATTCACTATTATTCTACTAAGTGGAAAATAGTAGAAATGAAGAAAAACCCTTGAATGAGTAGGTGTGTCCACACTTTTGAGTGGTATTGCACATATACATTATTTATTTTGCTCAGAAACTTAAACCACCCGCGGTCCGCCAGTTAAGGAACCCTGGTCTATAGTATCAGGATCAAAACAACAGATGTTCTAACACTGTCATATGGGGCATCAGGCTTAACACATAAGTCAAGTGAACATTACATTTAACCCGCCTTGCCACCCATTATGTGTCTAATTACAGCATCTGCAGTGGGGGCCTTCAGCAGAGGGCCTGTAATGATAGGGGGAGCCACATCCACACATGTCTCCTTTATTACTCGACAACCATTAAAAAATAGGAGGCGGGAAGTGTTTACATGTGTTCCTCCTTGTCGGGTTCTCTGCCACCTGGATATTGAAGCCTGCTAATTGTCCTTTTAATACTAATGTATTATTCCCCCCGCTGATTCACAGACAGGCAGTTACCGTATGTTCCCTTTCCTCTCTGCAGTCAGACAGTCACCGTATGTTCCCTTTCCTCTCTGCAGTCAGACAGTCACCTTATGTTCCCTTTCCTCTCTGCAGTCACAGTCACCGTATGTTCCCTTTCCTCTTTGCAGTCAGACAGTCACCGTATGTTCCCTTTCCTCTCTGCAGNTATGTTCCCTTTCCTCTCTGCAGTCACAGTCACCGTATGTTCCCTTTCCTCTTTGCAGTCAGACAGTCACCGTATGTTCCCTTTCCTCTCTGCAGTCACAGTCACCGTATGTTCCCTTTCCTCTTTGCAGTCAGACAGTCACCGTATGTTCCCTTTCCTCTCTGCAG
>NW_019943047.1:24044-80500 GCF_002910315.2 Salvelinus sp. IW2-2015 | reverse complement strand
GGAGCCCAACGATTCACACATTGTCCTCCTTTATTACTCGACAACCATTAAAAAAATAGGAGGCGGGAAGTTGTACATGTGTTCCTCCTTGTCGGGTCTCTGCCACCTGGATATTGAAGCCTGCTAATTGTCCTTTAATACTAATGTATTATTCCCCCGCTGATTCACAGACAGGCAGTTACCGTATGTTCCCTTTCCTCTCTGCAGTCAGACAGTCACCGTATGTTCCCTTTCCTCTCTGCAGTCAGACAGTCACCTTATGTTCCCTTTCCTCTCTGCAGTCACAGTCACCGTATGTTCCCTTTCCTCTTTGCAGTCAGACAGTCACCGTATGTTCCCTTTCCTCTCTGCAGTCACAGTCACCGTATGTTCCCTTTCCTCTTGCAGTCAGACAGTCACCGTATGTTCCCTTTCCTCTCTGCAGTCAGACCGTATGGTCCCTTTCCTCTCTGCAGTCAGACCGTATGTTCCCTTTCCTCTCTGCAGTCAGACCGTATGTTCCCTTTCCTCTCTGCAGTCAGACCGTATGTTCCCTTTCCTCTCTGTAGTCAGACCGTATGTTCCCTTTCCTCTCTGTAGTCAGACCGTATGTTCCCTTTCCTCTCTGTAGTCAGACCGTATGTTCCCTTTCCTCTCTGTAGTCAGACCGTATGTTCCCTTTCCTCCTGTAGTCAGACCGTATGTTCCCTTTCCTCTCTGCAGTCAGACCGTATGTCCCTTTCCTCTCTGCAGTCAGACCGTATGTTCCCTTTCCTCTCTGCAGTCAGACCGTATGTTCCCTTTCCTCTCTGCAGTCAAACCGTATGTTCCCTTTCCTCTCTGCAGTCAGACCGTATGTTCCCTTTCCTCTCTGCAGTCAGACCGTATGTTCCCTTTCCTCTCTGCAGTCAGACCGTATGTTCCCTTTCCTCTCTGTAGTCAGACCGTATGTTCCCTTTCCTCTCTGCAGTCAGACCGTATGTTCCCTTTCCTCTCTGAGTCAGACCGTATGTCCCTTTCCTCTCTGTATCAGACCGTATGTTCCCTTTCCTCTCTGTAGTCAGACCGTATGTTCCCTTTCCTCTCTGTAGTCAGACCGTATGTTCCCTTTCCTCTCTGTAGTCAGACCGTATGTTCCCTTTCCTCTCTGCAGTCAGACCGTATGTTCCCTTTCCTCTCTGTAGTTCAGACCGTATGTTTCCTTTCCTCTCTGTAGTCAGACCGTATGTTCCCTTTCCTCTCTGTAGTCAGACCGTATGTTCCCTTTCCTCTCTGTAGTCAGACCGTTATGTTCCCTTTCCTCTCTGTAAAGTCAGCAGTCAGACCGTATGTTCCCTTTCCTCTCTGTAGTCAGACCGTATGTTCCCTTTCCTCTGCAGTCAGACCGTATGTTCCCTTTCCTCTCTGTAGTCACAGTCACCGTGTGTTCCCTTTCCTCTCTGTAGTCAGACAGTTACCGTATGTTCCCTTTCCTCTCTGCAGCACACCACCATAGGTTAACTGGAGATGTTATGCAGGCAGGCAAAACTCCTCACCAATCTTGCAGCATTTATAGGCTCGTCACTAATCTTGTAGCAATAATAGGCATTTATATGCATTTTGAACACAGTCCTCTGTGAATGCACACTGCAATTAGTGCATTCTTTGGATTAGTGCATTCTTTGGGTTTTGTTCATATGCAAAGTCAGTGCTTGCTTACACTGCAGCCCGAAGTGAATATTGGGTTCCATTTTGCTATTGCGACATTGTTGGCAGTAAATGGGCCTACACATTGTGTCCCAGACCTGGCTTCAACTAACAAATACTATTTGCATGGTCTGTAAAGTCACACCCATATTAACATCCCAGCTGGATTTAGCTGGGTGAAGTCAAAGTGGGGAGAGGAGAAGGTAGTTAGAAGTTCAGGTCTTTGGCAGTGGGGAGAGAAGGTAGTTAGATAGTGGAGCAGAGGTTGGTGTTGATGGGTTTGTGCCTCATTTTTCTGCTGATTGGGTAATGTAGGTCAGGGGAACGTCTAAAGCCAAACCACTGATCTAAGTCCCATCATCCAGGACAGATGAATTAAAAGTGTCATGACTTCCACCGAAGTCGGTCCCTCTCCTTGTTCGGGCGGCGTTCGGCGGTCGAAGTCACCGACCTTCTAGCCATCGCTGATCCTCTTTTCATTTTCCATTGGTTTTGTCTGGTCTTCCTTCACACCTGGTTTCAATCCCATCAATTACATGTTGTGTATTTAACCCTCTGTTCCTCCTCATGTCCTTGTCGGTGATTGTTTATTGTAAGTGTTTGTGCACGTCTGTCCTGGTGTGCGTTGGGTTATGTACCATTTTATTGTTTTGTTAATAAACTGCGCTGTTGGAAACACAGTAATTTCTCTCCTGCGTCTGACTTCTCTGCCGCCAGTTCACACCCCTTACAAAAAGACACAGTGCAGCTGCTCAGGAACAGTCACAGTAACTACTGGCCAGTTACTGTACCAATTGACTTCATTCATTTTGTCAAACACCCCTTGACGAATGTCATACATTAAATCTAAACTGTGTGATACCTCTTGTGTTTGTGTTATAGGGGACATAGCAGCATCGCACCGGGGAACACCTCTGTATGGACAGCCATCTTGGTGGGGGGATGGGGATGCAGACGATGAGAACTCCTTCAAGCAGGAGACCAAGACGTATGGGAAGAAGCATGACAGCTCTGCAGCAGGTAAGAACCAACTTGACCTCATCATATCTCAAGTATGAAATTATATGTTTGAAATGTTGGCAAGATGATCAGATGCATGCACACATGTTTCAGTACATTAGATGAGCTACTCTAGGACATGATTAAATGTACAGTACATTAGATGAGCTACTCTAGGACATGATTAAATGAACAGTACATTACATGAGCTACTCTAGGACATGATTAAATGTACAGTACATTAGATGAGCTACTCTAGGACATGATTAATTAAATGTACAGTGCATTACATGAGCTACTCTAGAACATGATTAATTAAATGTACAGTGCATTAGTGATGTGGATACCAAGGAACATGAAACTCTCGACCCTCTTCACTACAGCCCCGTCAATGTTAATGGGGGTCTATTCGGCCCTTCTTTTCCTGTAGTCCATGATCAACTCCTTTGTCTTGCTCACATTGAGGGAGAGGTTGTTGTCATGGCACCACACTGCCAGGTCTCTAACCTCCTCCCTATAGTCTGTCTCACCGTTGTCGGTGATCAGGCCTACCACTGTTGTGTCATCAGCAAACTTAATGATGGTGATAGAGTCGTGTTTGGCCACGCAGTCGTGGGTGAACAGGGAGTACAGGAGGGGACTAAGCATGCACCCGTGAGGGGCCCCAGTATTGAGGATAAGCATGGCAGATGTGTTGTTGTCTACCCATACCACCTGGGGGCGGCCCATCAGGAAGTCCAGGATCCAGTTGCAGAGGGAGGTGTTTAGTCCCAGGGTCCTTAGCTTAGTGATGAGCTTTGTGGGCACTATGGTGTTGAACGCTGAGCTGTAGTCAGTGAACAGCATTCTCACATTGGTGTTCCTTTTGTCCAGGTGGGAAAGGACAGTGTGGAGTGCGATTGAGATTGCGTCATCTGTTGGGGAGGTATGCAAATTGGAGTGGGTCTAGGGTTTCTGGGATGATGGTGTTGATGTGAGCCATGACCAGCCTTTCAAAGCACTTCATGGCTACCGACATGAGTAGTACAGCGTTGTAGTCATTTAGGCAGGTTACCTTCGCTTTCTTGGGCACAGGGACTATGGTGGTCTGCTTGGAACATGTAGGTATTACAGACTCGGTCAGGGAGAGGTTGAACATGTCAGTGAAGAGGTTGATTAATAAGGGTAAAACAGTTAAAAGTCCTACCAGACTACTTAGGTTTATACTGTTATGTGGTTACTGTCATAAATATGTATTAATATGGGTGTTAGTAATGCTCTGTCATAAATATGTATTAACATGGTTGTTGTTAGTAATGCTCTGTTATAAATATGCATTAACATGGGTGTTGTTAGTAATGCTCTGTCATGAATATGTATTAATATGGGTGTTAGTAATGCTCTGTCATAAATATGTATTAATATGGGTGTTGATAGTAATGTTCTGTCATGAATATGTATTAATATGGGTGTTAGTAATGTTCTGTCATGAATATGTATTAACATGGGTGTTGTTAGTAATGCTCTGTCATGAATATGTATTAACATTGGTGATGTTAGTTATTCTGTGTGTGTGTCTCATGCACTCTAATGCAGTGGTTCCCAACCAGGGGTACTAGGACCCATGGGGATACTTGAGAAGACTCATGAGACCATAGACCTACTGGTAAAATGCACATGAGGGGGTACTTCAGGGGTACACCGGACAGTTGGTGGTATAGTAACTGAAAAAGGTTGGGAACCACTGCTCTAATGTACAGTGTTCCTGTTAAATGAATGACCACTGTGACCCTCAGTGCTTTAGAATTGAGTCACATGATTCATCATGAAATCTTTAGAGGAAGAGTGGTAGTATTTATTTAAAAAAAGGGAGGTTCTAAGCTTAGGTTGTGGTGGTCTTGTTTGTGGAAGCAGTGGGTATTTGTTTGATGCTTGGATAGGATGAAACCTGAAAGCCTTATTTACCACCAGACCTGTTGGTGACTATAAAGTAGGACCTGATGCAAGGGGTATCAGTTTGAATATAGTTCTCTAAATGGACAACGTTATGTCCCATTTCACTCCATTTTTTACTTTGTTGAAAGCCACAGTTATTTGCAGTCATGCTTTCAGGAGCATATCTGTTTTCAAAGAGATACAAACATTACTTACTTTCAAGTTGAATTGAAAGATAAAACTTTCGAGAAAGATTTGGCCTTATAGGGGGATCCTAAATCCCAGTAGGTATTATACTTTGAATATTTGACTTTGATATTGTTCCCTTACTCCATAAGGGAGGAAATGTACAAAACTAACTTGTATTTTCCAAGAACAACTCAGCTGCTCGCTTTGTCATACGTATAAACTAGATGGTCTACATTTGCCATTGTAACAGTATAACTTTATGGCGTCCCCTCGCCCCGACCCGGGCGCGAACCAGGGACCCTCTGCACACATCAACAATGGTCGCCCACGAAGCATCGTTACCCATCGCTCCACAAAGGCCGCGGCCCTTGCAGAGCAAGGGGAAACCCTACTTCACGTCTCAGAGCAAGTGACGTAACCGATTGAAATGCTATTAGCGCGTACCCGCTAACTAGCTGCCATTTCACATCCGTTACACTCACCCCCCTTTCAACCTCCTCCTTTTCCGCAGCAACCAGTGATCCGGGTCACGGCACCAATGTAACAGTATAACTTTATGGCGTCCCCCTCGCCCCGACCCGGGCGCGAACCAGGGACCCTCTGCACACATCAACAACGGTCGCGCACGAAGCATCGTTACCCATCGCTCCACAAAGGCCACGGCCCTTGCAGAGCAAGGGGAAACCCTACTTCACGTCTTAGAGCAAGTGACGTAACCGATTGAAATGCTATTAGCGCGTACCCGCTAACTAGCTGCCATTTCACATCCGTTACACCATAATGCCTTGCCACATAATCAAATGAAGTTACACAATCATTATTAAGTAAGTGACATTATTAAGTAAGTGACACTACATGGCTTTGTGCCTGTCTGCCTGGGCCACAGCACAGCCTGACCTGTTTTCCCACCAATGCTCCTTATAGGACACATCACTGCACTCTATACTCCTCTGTAAACTGGTCATCTCTGTATACTCGTGCCAAGTCACACTGGTTGATGCTTATTTATAAAACCCTCTTAGGCCTCACTCCCCCCTATCTGAGATATCTACTGCAGCCCCCATCCTCCACATACAACACCCATTCTGCCAGTCACATTCTGTTAAAGGTCCCCAAAGCGCACACATTCCTGGGTCGCTCGTCTTTTCAGTTCGCTTCAGCTAGAGACTGGAACGAGCTGCAACAAACACTCAAACTGGACCGTTTTATCTCCATCTCTTCTTACTGACAGTTGTGGCTGCTTTGCGTGATATATTGTTGTCTCTACCTTCTTGCGGTTGTGCTATTGTCTGTGCCCAATAATGTTTGTACCATGTTTTGTGCTGCTACCATGTTGTGTTGCTACCATGTTGTTGTCATGTTGTGTTGCTACCATGCTGTGTTGTTGTCTTAGGTCTCTCTTTATGTAGTGTAGTGGTGTCTCTCTTGTCGCGATGTGTGTTTTGTCCTGTATTTTTTATTTTAAGCCCTGCCCCTGTCCCCACAGGAGGCCATTTGTCTTTTGGTAGGTCGTCATTGTAAATAAGAATTTGTTGTTTAACTGACTTGCCCAGTTAAATAAAGGTTACATGAATAAATAGAGGGCTGTGTTCTGCCAGGGCCTCAGACACTGATTCAGACTAATGGTGAGACTCAGAACAGACACAGCTCAGCGGCCCATTTGGGGCCTGTGACCTCTGACCTCTAGATACTGATCCCCAGTGTTCTCCTCTCTGTGAACCTACAGACGGCAGAGAGCCTAAGAGGAGTGAGAGGCCTATGGAGGATGGTCTGGGTCCTGAGCCCAGCTACTTTGAGATCCCCACCAAGGAGACTCAGATGGCTGAGGACAGCATTCATGAGATCCCCACCAAAGACACTGAGGGGGCTGCTACCACCGCCAGCAGCGCTCAGGGCCACGCCTCACCTCACGCCTTCACCATCGAGTTTGATGACACCTCCCCTGGCAAGGTCAGGATTAAGGACCATGTGTCCAAACTGACTCCGGACCACCGGCCCCGGCCTAAGAAGACCCCCCAGCCGGGGAGCAAGGATCTCAGCACCCTACAGGCCGCCATGATGGCCTCTGAGAGCAAGGTGGCTGATTGGCTGGCCCACAATGACCCCCCCACGGTGCGCACTGAGTCCACAGAGGATGACAGCAAGAGCATCAAGAGTGATGTTCCCGTCCACTTCCACAGGCTCAAAGGTGAGGGCCATATCTTGCCTGTCAATGTCCTCAGGCTGGTCATTGTAAATATAATTTGTTCTTAACTGACTTGCCTAGTTAAATAAAGGTAAAATATATATATATATATTTAAATATGCCCCATACCTGTCATTGTTCTCAGGCTTTTTATGTAATCTGCTGTGTGTATTGGAGCAGGAGATCCTTGCTTAGCATTGGTTCAGATCTTTCCCACATTAAAGAATTACTTCCACTTTTCTAATGCCTGTAGCTACAGTCTCACTCCAAGCTGCAGTACAGCAGGCAGTCAGACAGGAGAGAAGGCAGGAAATGCCATGGCGTGTTTACTCCTCCTGTAGGCAGTCAGACAGGAGAGAGGGCAGGAAATGCCATGGCGTGTTTACTCCTCCTGTAGGCAGTCAGACAGGAGAGAAGGCAGGAAATGCCATGGCGTGTTTACTCCTCCTGTAGGCAGTCAGACAGGAGAGAAGGCAGGAAAGGCCATGGCGTGTTTACTCCTCCTGTAGGCAGTCAGACAGGAGAGAAGGCAGGAAATGCCATGGTGTTTACTCCTCCTGTAGGCAGTCAGACAGGAGAGAAAGCAGGAAATGCCATGGCGTGTTTAATCTCCTGTAGGCAGTCAGACAGGAGAGAAGGCAGGAAATGCCATGGCGTGTTTACTCCTCTTGTAGCCTGATCTGACTTTCATCCTGCTAGAAGGCTTTACACGCTACTCATCTGAATGGCTTTATCTAGCTGTATGATTCCTCTTCTCAAGGAGACTCTGCGCAGACAAAATTCACTGTGAAGCCATATCATCTCCATGATGATATGATGTAACTCTAAAGTTCACTTATAATAAATAGTGTCTGTTTATGTCATTCTATAAAGGTCCCTTATATTAAATAGTGTCTGTTTTTGTAATTGTATAAAGGTCCCTTATATTAAATAGTGTCTGTTTTTGTAATTGTATAAGGTCCCCACCCTGTAGCAAATAAAGTCCAACCCTCCTTTGTACTGTATATCGGTGACAGAGACACACCTCTATGACTCTCTATGTACAACCTCCCACTCTTTCTAATGATTCTTCAGTCTTAAATCTCTCAGCCTTCCATTTACAGTAATACGAGAGAGACCAGGCATGGCTCTGTTAATGCCAGTCCGAATTGTCTACTTCCTCAGGATTAGTCCCCAGCACTTCTAAATCCCCCAGCCATCTCCCAGCTCTGACACCCATTGACTGAGCTTAGCATGGATGGCACAGTAGGCAACCTGCCTTTCTGCCTGCCTCCCCCATTCTCCCCGCCTAAGGCACTCATTTTCTGCTGTACACCAAGGAGCCAAGCCGTATCCATCCCATCTCCTTAATGATTCATCCACATAGTGCTTTAGTTGTGCTTTCCCTTTGTTTCATATTTTAATTGGAGCCTGGACACTATCTCTGTCTGCATCTTCATGACCATCTCTGGGCCTTTTGTGGGACGCTGTTTGACAGGACTCAATAGAGTGTGGGCTGGGCATTAACTACTCTTTGGAGCTGGCTAATTAAATGGCTGCTAATTTCTGGTGTACGATAGCTGTGTCTGGGGGTGGGGTGCAGACAGAGTGGTATAAATGGCGATTTATGAAGCACAAAGCACGTACAAAGGTGAAGTCAGAGGCTGAGCTGCTGAGTGCTACAGTGCATACAATGTTTGGCTGCTGTACTTTGAGGCGTTTCTCCTGTAACTCAATTTTTGGGGTGTATTCTGAAGCTGTACCTTCCAGAGGCTATTGTGGGAGTCTAGCTGTGGGATCGAGGGGAGGAAGAAACAGGGGTCAGTGTTGCAGTTGGAGTTCTCGTGCTGCAGGCGGTCAGGACTGTGAGCTTTGGAGGTGTGCATGTTTGTGTGAGGCATGCTCAGTGGAGCTGTGGTGCTCAGTGCAGTCACCACCCGCAGGGAGAAAGAGCTGTGCGTGTGAGGCATGCTCAGTGGTGCTCAGTGGAGCTGTGGTGCTCAGTGCAGTCACCACCCGCAGGGAGAAAGAGCTGTGCGTGTGAGGCATGCTCAGTGGAGCTCAGTGGAGCTGTGGTGCTCAGTGCAGTCACCACCCGCAGGGAGAAAGAGCTGTGCGTGTGAGGCATGCTCAGTGGTGCTCACTGCAGTCATCAGCCCCAGGGACAGAGAGCTGTGCGTGTGAGGCATGCTCAGTGGTGCTTGCAGTCATCAGCCCAGGGACAGAGAGCTTGTGGTGTGAGGCATGCTCAGTGGTGCTCACTGCAGTCATCAGCCCCAGGGACAGAGAGCTGTGTGTGTGAGGCATGCTCAGTGGTGCTCACTGCAGTCATCAGCCCCAGGGACAGAGAGTTGTGTGTGCGAGGCATGCTCAGTGAAGCTCAGTGCAGTCATCAGCCCCAGGGACAGAGAGCTGTGTGTGTGCGGTCAATCGTGAGGACGGGAAAGCAAGACGAGCCTGAAGCTGCTGAGTGTTAATATTCATGTTCTCAGGTGGGTCTCAGAAATACAATGGATGGAGAGGGGGCTGGTAGGTGCATGGGGAAAGCATGACGATACTGTGTAGCTTTTACACTGCAGAGTAAGGGTTAACTTTGTTGTTTGTGATGTAAATGAACAGGTTAATATCTGTTACGTTTTGGTGGTTTTAGTCTCTGTTAACCTGTAGAAGGTTAACAATACCATCCCTGTTTATGTCGTGAATGTTGTGTGTTTTAAAACTGTGTGATGGAGATTTGACATTTGTCTGTGTTAGTGTTTGCGCTGCTGTGCTGTGTGTACTATGGTTAATTGTTGTTTTGTTGGCTGTCTTCTATATTTTATGTTACAGTTAACTTCGTTTTTTTGTCGGCAAATTGTATATAGTATGTATAAGCTGGAAGTAGAAGCCTAAGTATTGTTGTCCATTAGTTTACTACAATTAGGGGAGGGGTGGTAGGGTTAGGGGAAAATAATAAAGAAATATGTATTTTGTTATATACTATATAGTGCATTCGGAAAGTATTCAAATCCTTTGACTTTTTCAACATTTTGTTACGTTACAGCCTTATTCTAAAATGAATAAAAAATATATCAATCTACACACAATACCCCATAATGATGAAGCGAAAACAGGTTTTTAGAAATATCTATTAAAAATATAAACAGAAATACCATATTTACTTAAGTATTCAGACCCCTTGCTCTGAGACTCAAAATGTTGCTCAGGTGCATCCTGTTTCCATTGATCATTGACCAAGCCATGAAGTCGAAGGAATTGTCCATAGAGCTCCGAGACAGGATTGTGTCAAGGCACAGATCTAGGGAAGGGTACCAAAACATTGAATGTCCCCTAGAACACATTGGCCTCCATCATTCTTCAATAGAAGAAGTTTGGAACCACCAAGACTCTTCCTAGAGCTGGCCACCTGGCCAAACTGAGTAATCGGAGGAGAAGGGCCTTGGTCAGGGAGGTGACCAAGAATCCGATAGTCACTCTGACAGAGCTCCAGAGGTCCTTTGTGGAGATGGTAGAACCTTCCAGAATAACAACCATCTATGCAGCACTCCACCAATCAGGCCTTTATGGTAGAGTGGCCAGATGGAAGCCACTCCTCAGTAAAAGGCATATGACAGCAAGGTTCTCTGGTCTGATGAAACCAAGATTGAACTCCTTGGCCTGAATGCCAAGCGTTACGTCTGGAGGAAACCAGGCACCATCCCTACGGTGAAGCATGGTGGTGGCAGCATCATGCTGTGGGGATGAACGGAGGGAAAGATGAATGGAGCAAAGTACAGAGGAATCCTGCACCAGAGTGCTCAGGACCTCAGACTGGGGCGAAGGTTCACCTTCCAACAGGACAACAACCCTAAGCACACAGCCAGGAATTAGGGTTAACGGTGTTATGATTGTCTTCTTTACTGTGTAGTAGCATTTAACTGTGTTTGATTGTCCTGTACTGTGTAGTAGAGTTAACGGTGTTGATTGTCTCTGTACTGTTAGTAGAGTTAACTGTGTTGATTTCTGTCTCGTACTGTGTAGTAGGGTTAACTGTGTTGATTGTCCCTGTACTGTGTAGTAGAGTTAACTGTGTTGATTGTCCCTGTACTGTGTAGTAGAGTTAACGGTGTTGATTGTCTCTGTACTGTGTAGTAGAGTTAACTGTGTTGATTGTCTCTGTACTGTGTAGTAAGTTAACTGTGTTGATTGTCCCTGTACTGTCAGTAGAGTTAACTGTGTTGATTGTCTCTGTACTGTGTAGTAGAGTTAACGGTGTTGATTGTCTCTGTACTGTGTAGTAGAGTTAACGGTGTTGATTGTCTCTGTACTGTGTAGTAGAGTTAACTGTGTTGATTGTCTCTGTACTGTGTAGTAGAGTTAACTGTGTTGATTGTCTCTGTACTGTGTAGTAGAGTTAACTGTGTTATTGTCTCTGTACTGTGTAGTAGATTAACGGTGTTGATTGTCTCTGTACTGTGTAGTAGGGTTAACTGTGTGATTGTCCCTGTACTGTGTAGTAGAGTTAACTGTGTTGATTGTCCCTGTACTGTGTAGTAGAGTTAACGGTGTTGATTGTCTCTGTACTGTGTAGTAGAGTTAACTGTGTTGATTGTCTCTGTTACTGTGTAGTAGAGTTAACTGTGTTGATTGTCCCTGTACTGTGCAGTAGAGTTAACTGTGTTGATTGTCTCTGTACTGTGTAGTAGATTTAACTGTTTTGTTTTTGCTTGATGTGTCTGTGTGTGATGTGGAGGAGATGCACTCTGACTCATGTGGGGCGGGCGGGGTTGTGGCTGGGGCCAGCCAGCTCTAGTCACTCAGAGACATGCAGCGCTGTGAGGCTCCTAACAAATTGTTTGTCTGCTGCTGCATGAAAGGCCTCTGTTTCCAGAGTGGCCTGGTGATATTCTGTCTCTGAACCCACCACTGTCACGTCTGACTGCATGCTACTTCCTGAGCCCCTGCTTTCCCTCCCTCCTCCCTTCCTGCTCCACCCTCCAACCCCCTCCTCTCTCCCCCTCTGCCCACAGGGAGGCAGGGCTAGTAGTACTGTGGCTGTGTGAAGTCTGGAGACATTAGATTCCATCATAGAGGACTATCTGTCCTTTGTTTCTCTAGGTCATGATTAGCAGTTGAAAGGTCAGAGGTTAGATGTTATAGGTTGTGTGTTTCCTGTAAGTGCAGTAACTCAGGTCTGTGCTCTCCTCCTGTCTTGGTTCTCCCAGGCAGCAAGCATGAGGACGGTACCCAGAGTGACTCTGAGAACGGGATTGGCCTGCGCTTCGGCAGCCGGAGGCTGGCTCTGGAGGAGAGGCTGAGGTCGGCACAGGGAGGACAAGGAGGTCAGTGGGGTCGGACTACCGGCAACAGGACTACCTTCATGATCGAATTCTACAACGATGATAACCCCCGCAAGCGACGCTCCTACTCCTTCTCCCAGACTGCACCGCTGCTTGGGGGTGCGGCCAGGGAGGCTCTTTGCCCCACCCCCCCCTCCCACTCTAAGGCCCCTTCCACCATGACCACAGACTTCAGTAAGGCCCCGTTATCAGCGGCCCTGATAGCGGGAGCCCCCACTGCCGCCCGAGTTCTGATGAAGCAGAGGTCTGAGGACCACAGCATGGGGAGGAGCTCAGTCAGTACAGGCCACCAGACCACTGAGCCCAGCCCCAGTGAGGAGGGTCTGAGGAACCCTCGGTCCCAGGGGGACAGGGAGCAGGAGGATGACCAGAGCGATAAGGGAACCTACACCATCGAGTTGGAGAACGGCAACCCTGAGGAGGAGGAGGCCAGGCGCATGATAGACAAGGTCAGCTTTCTGATGTATATTCACACTCAGCTCAAGGATATATCATTGTGGGTTGGGTTGCTGTGAAAATCGGAAGCAATACAAATTTCATTTTATTTTTATATTATCTGAATTGCATGTAGGAAAGCTGACTTGGTTTGAAAGTAAGAATGACCAAGTTCTCCTTGTCTTGAATTAACGTAATTGAATTAACTTTATTGAACGGGGCATTCAAAGGGCATGCTATTTTTCTATAGTTTTCTGAAATATCCGCCATAAATAGCGTCCACTAAGCATGCTGAGCTTTTGAGCTGTAATGATCTGTCGTCACATTGATTTATTACATTGCTATTTTCCGAATGAAAAGCATTTGACTATGTCCTCTAGTCCTCTGTGACCCATGGGTAAAGGGACATTGGATTTCATTTTGTAATGTATTTCATTTCCAACAATGTGGTCATTACGAGACTATTTAAAATATTTACCTTGTACAATATAGAATCTAAAATTCCTTTCAAACTTTGGTGCACTGAAGTTCTTGATCGGGCACTTTCACTAATACTCTAATTTTCAATAGTATAGAAATAAAGAAATGTCACTGTTAGTATTAGTAGAAATGGTACATCTCGCTCTGAGATGGAGGTCTATTTCCATCAAGTCTCTCTGTTCTTATTAGGATTAGCTCATATGAACAGCCATACACATTAAGAGAGTGGGCTATCATACACTCTTAGGGAAATAAGGTGCTATCTAGAACCTTAAAGGGTTCTTCAGCTGTCCCCATAGGAGAACCCTTTGAAGAACCCTGTTTGGTTCCATGTAGAACCCTTTCCACAGAGGGTTCTACATAGAACCAAAAAGGGCTATCGTACAATCAAAGAACTCTTTTGGAACCCATTTTTCTAATAGTGTAGTGTGTATAACTTGGCTGACACAATCCAGCGTAACAGCTGCCATCATAAAAAAACACTATTAAAACCACATACGACTCATAAATCCTTTAAAGGAATAATATATTTTGGTATTTTTTTCATTAGTCCACTGCTGATAGTCCCAAAATGTTTTGCATGTCAGCAATCAAGTTGTCAAGATATATGACTTTCAAAAAGTAAATTATAACTTGCCACATCATCACGCGTGTTTCATCATATGATGCATTTTGTGTCATCATGGTTATGTGGCAAGTTACAATTATCTTTTTGAAAGTCCAATATCTTGAAAACATTTTGGGACTGTACCCCTTTGAAGAACCCTTTTGGGTTCCATGTAGAACCCTTTCCACAGAGGGTACTACATAAAACCCAAAAGGGTTCTACCTGGAATCAAAAGATTTTTCTACGAGTGTAGTGCTCAGTCTGATCACAGCATGCCATGTTACATACCGCTATAGAGCAAATCTAACATTTTGAGGCTCACCATCGAGCTCTCTCCATTATTTGCTCATGTAACAGCTGCCTGCGTGCTTTCTCATGCTGAATGAAAAGATTTCTAGAAGGGAGAGTCTCAGAAGTAGAGGAGAGTTTACTGCTGAGGCGGGGCTTAAGATTACCCCAAATAAAATCGGTTTAAACATGTTGCCCTGATATGTACTTTTTTCTCTCATTAAACATGTATATGGGACATAAAATATGATATATGGGGCATGGATGAAGAGGGGAGTGGGTTGGGGGGGGCATTGGTGGTAGATAGCCTAGTGTGGCAGGTAGCCTAGTGGTTAGAGCATTGGGCCACTAACCGAAAGGTTGCTAGATTGAATCCCCGAGCTGACATGGTAAAAGTCTGTTGTTCTGCCCCTGAACAAGGAAGTTGACCAACTGTTCCTAGGCCGTCATTTTAAATAAGAGTTTGTTCTTAACTGACTTGCCTAGTTAAATAAAACAATTGGTTGTCAGTTTTATTCAGAGCATAGACTGGGTAGTCTTCTCTGAACTAGAAGTGTGATTATGGTAATTCCTATAATTAGCTGACACACTAATTGGCACACTGCTCTCAGTTTTCTTTACATGGCTGTAATGTGTGTTCTTTCTCGTGCTGTTACCATGGCACTGGCCTTGTGTGGATGTATGGGGCAGTGCTTTAATTGTCTCTGGCCCTCATGTTGGTCCAATATCAGCCACCTTTGTCTATTGAGTAGAATAGACTACAGTGAAAAGTCATGTAGCTCTTTATTACCTTAATACTCAGGTGTTCGGGGTGGAGCAGAACCAGGATCTGTCTGTCTCAGGACCAGTAGAACTACAACAAGGAGGAGGGGGGAAGGAGAAGAAGGACAGGAAGACCACAGAGATGGAAGAAACGGTGAAACCAAGCTGCCTTCCATCCGAGGTAAAACACCACTTCCATAGAGACTGCATAGAGATTGCACCCAATCGCTCACGGCTTTTAGTCATCATAGCCTGCCAGGCTACCATCACCTGATAGCATCTATCTCATTCAGTGATGTGATGCTTGAGAAATGTATCCCATCACTAACATTCATTATTATGGCCTTGACATACTTGGGTCGAGTCACTCGCTGTCTCTTTCCCTGACCCTCACACTCCTTCTCAGGGACGGGGCAGCCTCTGAAAACTGTTGTGTTACTATGCCAAAATACAATTTATTTTCCAGTGGAACTCCTATTGTTTTAGTTTTCTGAGGAGAGTGATGCACAAACCACCCACTGCACACACACTGGTTAAATCAACATTGTTTCAATGAAACTGCATTGTTGGTTAAGGGCTTGTAGGTAAGCATTTCACGGTATGGTCTTCACCTGTTGTATTCGGCGCATGTGACAAATACAGTTTAGTTTGATTTGAATAGACGTTGAATTGATGTCTGTGCCCAGTGGGCAGGAATGAGGCAGAGATCACAAAAAGTTAACAATGCTAGTGCTGATTTCCTCATGACAGAGCAAAAATATAAACGCAACATGCATTCCAAGATTTTACTGAGTTCCAGTTCATAGAAGGAAATCAGTCAATGTAAATACATTCATTAGGCCCTAATCTATGGATTTCACATGACTGAACAGAGGTGCAGACATTTTTTAAGCATTTTATTTCACCTTTATTTAACCAGGTAGGCTAGTTGAGAACAAGTTCTCATTTACAACTGTGGCCTGGCCAAGATAAAGCAAAGCAGTGCGACACAAACAACAACACAGTTACACATGGAATAAACAAACATACAGTCAATAACACAATAGAAAAGTCTATATACAGTGTGTGCAAATGAAGTAAGATTAGGGAGGTAAGGCAATAAATAGGCCGTTGTGGCAAAGGAATTACAATATAGCAATTAAACACTGGGGTGACAGATGTGCAGAATATGAATGTGCAAGTAGAGATACTGGGGTGCAAAGGATCAAGAAAACCAAATAATAATAATATGGGGATGAGGTAGTTGGGTGGGCTATTTACAGATGGGCTATGTACAGTTGCAGTGATCTGTGAGCTGCTCTGACAGCTGATGCTTAAAGTTAGTGAGGTAGATATGAGTCTCCAGCTTCAGTGATTTTTGCAATTCGTTCCAGTCATTGGCAGCAGAGTGAGCTGAGAAGGCGGGGCTTTACCTAGCAAAGACTTATAGATGACCTGGAGCCAGTGGGTTTGGCGACGAATATGTAGCAAGGACCAGCCAACGAGAGCATTGCCGCAATGGTGGGCAGTATATAGGGCTTTGTTGACAAAACTGATGGCGCTGTGATAGACTGCATCCAGTTTGCTGAGTAGAGTGTTGGAGGCTATTTTGTAAATGACATCGCCAAAGTCAAGGATCGGTAGGATAGTCCGTTTTTGGCAGCATGAGTGAAGGATACTTTATTGCAAAATAGGAAGCCGATTCTAGATTTAATTTTGGATTGGAGATGGTTAATGTGAGTCTGGAAGGAGAGTTTACAGTCTAACCAGACACCTAGGTATTTGTAGTTGTCCACATATTCTAAGTCAGAACTGTCCAGAGTAGTGATGCTAGACGGTTGGGCAGGTGCGGGCAGTGATCGGTTGAAGAGCATGCATTTAGTTTTACTAGCATTTAAGAGCAGTTGGAGGCTACGGAAGGAGCGTTGTATGGCATTGAAGCTCGTCTGGAGGTTTGTTAACAGTGTCCAAAGAAGGGCCAGAAGTATACAGAATGTTATCGTCTGCGTAGAGGTGGATCAGAGAATCATCAGCAGCAAGAGCGACATCATTAATGTCTACAGAGAAAAGAGTCGGCCCGAGAATTGAACCCTGTGGCACCCCCATAGAGACTGTCAGAGGTCCGGACAACAGGCCCTCCGATTTGACACACTGAACTCTGTCTGAGAAGTAGTTGGTGAACCAGGCGAGGCAGTCATTTCAGAAACCAAGGCTGTTGAGTCTGCTGATGAGAATGTGGTGATTGACAGAGTCGAAAGCCTTGGCCAGGGTGATGAATACAGCTGCACAGTATTGTGTTTTTTCAATGGCGGTTATGATATCGTTTAGGACCTTGAGCACGGCTGAGGTGCACCCATGACCATCTCTGAAAACAGATTGCAAAGTGGAGAAGGTACGGTGGGATTCGAAATAGTCGGTGATCTGTTTGTTAACTTGGCTTTCGAAGACCTTTGAAAGGCAGGGTAGGATAGATATAGGTCTGTAACAGTTTGAGTCTAAGGTGTCTCCCCCTTTGAAGAGGGGGATGACCACGGCAGCTTTCCAATCTTGTGGGATCTCAGACGATACAAAATATCAAATCAAATCAAAAGAGAGGTTAAACAGGCTAGTAATAGGGGTTGCAACAATTGCGGTGGATATTTATAGAAAGAGGTGGTCCAGATTGTCTAGCCCAGCTAATTTGTAGGGGTTCAGATTTTGCAGCTCTTTCAGAACATCAGCTATCTGGATTTAGGTGAATGAGAAATGGGGGAGGCTTGGGCAAGTTGCTGTGGGGGGTGCAGAGCTGTTGACCGGGGTAGGGGTAGCCAGGTGGAAAGCATGGCCAGCCGTAGAAAAATGCTTAATGAAATTCTCAATTATTGTGGATTTATTTGTGGTGACAGTGTTTCCTAGCCTCAGTGCAGTGGGCAGCTGGGAGGAGGTGTCCCAGAACTTTTTGAGTGTGTGCTACAGGATGCACATTTCTGTTTGAAAACGCTAGCCTTTGCTTTCCTAACTGCTTGTGTATATTATTTCCTAACTTCCCTGAAAATCTGCATATCGCAGGGTCTATTCGATGCTAATGCAGTACGCCACAGGATGTTTTTGTGCTGGTCAAGGGCAGTCAGGTCCCGAGGGAACCAAGGGCTACATCTGTTCCTGGTTCAAAATGTTTTGAATGGGGCATGCTTATTTAAGATGGTGAGGAAAGCACTTCTAAAGAATAACCAGGCATCCTCTACTGACGGAATGAGGTCAATATCCTTCCAAGATACCCGGGCCAGGTCGATTAGAAAGGCCTGCTCGCTGAAGTGTTTTATGGAGCGTTTGACAGTGAGGAGGGGTGGTCGGGTTGACCGCGGACCCATTACGGATGCAGGCAATGTTGGGGGTTCCGTTTCTCAAGTATAGAAAATAGCAGATCCATACCACATTGATGCTCTGTATGTTGAAATTGAGGCAAAGAAAAAAAAATAAAGATATATACACGGGACACAACAAGATAAAGACATCTGACTGCTACGCCATCTTGGATTATTAGCTTTATTACAGACATAAATACTCCTCAGCATTCCTGCAGTCAGCATGCCAATTGAATGCTATCTCAACTTGAGACATCTGTGCCGTTGTATTGTGTGACAGAACTGCACATTTTAGAGTGGCCTTTTATTATCCCCAGCACAAGTTGCACCTGTTTTTTTATATATTTTTAATTTTAATTTTATTAGGATCCCCAAAAGGCTGTTGCAAAAGCAGCAGCTAATTTTCCTGGGGTCCCCACAAAAGATTAAACATAATACAGAATGACATAATACAGAACATCATTAGACAAGAACAGCTCAAGGACAGAACTACATATGTTAATGATCATGCTGTTTAATCAGCTTCTAGATATGCCACACCTGTCAGGTGGATGGATTATCTTGACAGGGGAGAAATGCTAACTAACAGTGATGTAAACAAATTTGTGCACACAATTTGAGAGAAATAAGCTTTTTGTGCATATGGAACTTTTCTGGGACCTTTTTATTTCAGCTCATGAAACATGGGACCAACACTTTACATGTTGCGTTTACATTTTTGTTCAGTATATTTACAGTTGATCCATTTCTCACAGTCGGAAAATAATCCTGCAGCAGCAGGAAATGTGAATTATTTTATGGATTATAATGAATGGACATTTTTGTAGGCATTGATACATTTTTAGTTGGTGCAAATGAAGTCAGAAATTTTAAAGTGGAAATTACAAACTTTAGAATCCTTTTTAAAACGTGAATAACCTACACAAAATGTCCTGCAACAACAGTGGGATCAAATTAATTACATCTGTACTAAAGATATAGGAAAGCAAGAGCTCCAGATTGCATTAAGATTACTCTATTGGAAGGGGAGTAGTGGAGTAGTTGTGTGTCAGCCAGGCACTCCCGCTTCCTTGTTATTCACAGAGTAGGCCACTCAGTCTGTGACCTAGTTCATAGAGAGATGAGAAATAATGCTCTGTCCCCTCCAGGCAAGTTCTATACAAGTCACAAAGGGAGGAAGGATACTGTATATAGTCCACAATAGGCTAGGATGGTCCACAACAGTCTAGTATAGTCTACAACAGTCTAGTATAGTCTACAATAGTCTAGTATGGTCTACAATAGTTAGTTATGCGTCTGACAAAGCTCTAGTATGGTCTACAATAGTCTAGTATGGTCTACAATAGTCTAGTATGGTCTACAATAGTCTAGTATGGTCTACAATAGTCTAGTATGGTCCACAATAGTCTAGTATAGTCCACAATAGTCTAGTATAGTCCACAACAATCTAGTATAGTCTACAATATTCTAGGATAGTCTACATCAGTTCAGTATAGTCCAAAATAGCCTAGTATAGTCTACAATCGTCTATCTGATGTATATTGGGATCCATTTGCGGTCGGTGCCGGGTTTTTTTTAATGAACATTTGTTATGAACATATTTCTATTACAGCATATTGGATGACTGTCATTTGTATTGCATATTGGATGACTGTCATCCATTCACCCAGTMCAGTGTAACATAAATAGGTTTAGGCTACTACATGATGCTCAAATTTTCCCTATACCCATCATGAGGTTGCTGCAACCTAGCCTATGGATGAAGGTTTACAACATACAGTTGAAGTCGGAGGTTTACATACACTTAGGTTGGAGTCTTTAAAACTCATTTTTCAACCACTCCACACATTTCTTGTTAACAAACTATAGTTTTGGCAAGTCGGTTAGGGCATCTACTTTGTGCATGACACAAGTCATTTTTCCAACAATTGTTTACAGACAGATTATTTCACTTATAATTCAATGTATCACAATTCCAGTGGGTCAGAAGTTTACATACACTAAGTTGACTGTGCCTTTAAACAGCTTGGAAAATTCCAGAAAATTATATAATGGCTTTAGAAGCTTCTGATTGGCTAATTGACATAATTTGAGTCAATTGGAGGTCTACCTGTGGATGTATTTCAAGGCCTACCTTCAAACTCAGTGCCTCTTTGCTTGACATCATGGAAAAATCCAAAGAAATCAGCCAAGACCTCGGGAAAAAAATTGTAGACCAGGTCTGGTTCATCCTTGGGAGCAATTTCCAAACGCCTGAAGGTACCACGTTCATCTGTACAAACTATAGTACACAAGTATAAACACCATGGGACCACTTAGCCATCATACCGCTCAGGAAGGAGACGTTTTCTGTCTCCTGGAGATGAACGTACTTTGGTGCAAAAAGTGCAAATCAATCCCATAACAACAGCAAAGGACCTTGTGAAGATGCTGGAGGAAACAGGTACAAAAGTATCTATATCCACAGTAAACCGTGTCCTATATCGACATAACCTGAAAGGCCGCTCAGCAAGTAAGAAGCCACTGCTCCAAACCGCCATAAAAAAGCCAGACTACAGTTTGCAACTGCACATGGGTACAAATATTGTTATTTTTGGAGAAATGTCCTCTGGTCTGATGAAACGAAAATAGACCTGTTTGGCCATAATGACCATAGTTTTGTTTGGAGGAAAAAGGGGGAGGCTAGCAAGCCGAAGAACACCATCCCAACCGTGAAGCACGGGGGTGGCAGCATCATTTTGTGGGTGTGCTTTGCTGCAGGAGGGACTGGTGCACTTCACAAAATAGTTGGCTGTCACGTCCGTCGTTAGAATGAGACCAAGGCGCAGCGTGGTATACGTACATTCTCTTTTAATGAATGAACACCGAACAAACCAACAAAATGAACAAACGAAACGTGAAGCTATACAAAATAGTGCTGACAGGCAACTACACATAGTCAAGATCCCACAAACACAAATGAGGAAATGGCTACCTAAATATGATCCCCAATCAGAGACAACGATAAACAGCTGCCTCTGATTGGGAACCATATCAGGCCACCATAGAAATACAAAAACACCTAGATGACCCACCCAAGTCACTATCACGCCCCAACCAACACAGAGAAAAAACAGCTTACTATGGTCAGGGCGTGACATTGGCATCATGAAGAAGGAAAATATGTGGATATATTGAAGCAACATCTCAAGACATCAGTCAGGAAGTTAAAGCTTGGTCGTAAATGGGTCTTCAAAATGGACAATTACCCCAAGCATACTTCCAAAGTTGCGGCAAAATGGCTTAAGGACAACAAAGTCAAGGTATTGAAGTGGCCATCACAAAGCCCTGACCTCAATCCTACAGACAATGTGTGGGCAGAACTGAAAAAGCGTGTGCGAGCAAGGAGGCCTTTAAACCTGACTCAGTTACACCAGCTCTGTCAGGAGGAATGGGCCAAAATTCACCCAACTTATTGTGGGAAGCTTGTGGAAGGCTACCCAAAACGTTTGATCCAAGTTAAACAATTTAAAGGCAATGCTACCAAATACTAATTGAGTGTATGTAAACGTCTGACCCCCTGGGAATGTGATGAAAGAAATAAAAGCTGAAATAAATAATTCTCTCTACTATTATTCTGACATTTCACATTCTTAAAATAAAGTGGTGATCCTAACTGACCTAAGACAGGGAATTTTTACTAGGATTAAATGTCAGGAATTGTGAAACTGAGTTAAAATGTATTTGGCTAAGGTGTATGTAAACTTCTGACTTCAACTGTAGGTACACACAGGTCGAGAAAGATTTGAGGTGACCGCATTCAATACCGCCTTGCACAATCTTACCTGCATCTAGCTGATCTAGGGTGTAATCAATAGTTGAAAACAACAGTTTCTATTGCACAAATTCAGTTATGTTTATCCCCGTTTTGTTCCGTTTGCTTCCATTTAAGAAAAGATTTTCAACGGAATCGGCAGAATGAATACACCCCTGATCACATGCAAATAGTTAACTTTCATAGCCACATACAAACAGCTCATTTTATTCCTTCTCGCATGTCTGTGACCAGGCGAAAAAACCTTTCCATGCCAAACCTTCATATCATTGATGCTACACACAGACTACATCGTTGTCATCATATTAGCTAAAGTAACGTCATAGTCAGCATAGCTAATAGAATTTACGTGTTAGTAAACCCGCTACAAACATGCAGTACAGTGTACAGTCAGCAAGCACTTTAGCAGTTACACTTGCYMGCCCCGGTGGCAATAAATTAGTAAAACCAAAAGCTTACTTTGACTTGGAAGAGGTCCAGTGTTGGATAGTCATAGCCAGCTAGCGAACATAGCATTTGCTAGTTAAGTAAGTGAAAGTGAGTGAAAAAAATGAAGAAATATAGCTCTCTCTCTCTCTTGATCCTTCATGCTTGAAGAATTTAATTTGTTAAAATTTGTTCAACTATTGTCTTTCTCTATCTTTGAGTCAACTACTCACCACATTTTATGCACTGCAGTGCTAGCTACCTGTAGTACTATATTAATTCTCTGATCCTTTGATTGGGTGGACAACATGTCAGTTCATGCTGCAAGAGCTCTGATAGGTTGGAGGATGTCCTCCGGAAGTTGTTACTGTGTATGTCTATGGAAGGGGGTGAGAACCATGAGCCTGCTAGGTTTTGCATTGAAGTCATTGTATCCGGAGGAGAACGGAAGCTAGCTGTCCTCCGGCAACACAGTGGTGCTACCCTACAGAGTGTAATGAGGCAGCCTGGCCTCATCACCATTTTAAAAGGTCTTATTTCATGAAGTTAATATTTTCTAAATTGCTTATAGGTATATTCATGTGTGTTTTGGATAAAGTGCACTAGTCCATTTCCATGAAAGCTATCTACCATTTTAGGTGTTCCTGACCTTAATTGTTTGCTTAAGAGTTAGTTTGTCAGGTTTAAGCCAGATGTGGTAGGTTAGATAATTAGCATGTCGTTCACCCATGCATCCATTCTCCCTCAGTAGTATTTCTAATCATGTTCAATTTGATTTAGCTCTCTCTTTTAAACTAAAGTGGACATGACTAAATATGGTAATTTAAACGAATTAATGCAATAAACTTAAATAACGTTTCCCATAGTGCTACCTGGTCTAATTTAACAAGTAAAGTTCTTCAAATGAAATGCGCATTCTCATTGGTTAATAAGTGTTGGTGGGGTTGAGGAGTGAAGAGATACATGCTGTCCTTTTCTCTCAGCTCAGGGTTGAACACCATTTTATAATGTGCTCCATAGCAGTTTGTTTGTTGCGGCCTGTATGTACAGGCAGTTGATTTAAGCTGTTCTGGTAGACTCTCTTTAGTCCCAGTAATGAGAGAGTTGCTCTGTTTAGAGCTGGAAAAGGGGTAATCCCTAGTTATACTGTTTAGCATTTAAGCCCAGTCTAAGATGAAGTAGGAACCCTATTAAGGGGCTGAGCTTTAGACTCGCTGTCATTTTTGTGAGATTTCGTATCCTGAATGTTGCTGCTATGGACAACTGTGTGAGACAAGCCATTTATTCTGAAATCCTGCACCTGTAATAAATTCAAGTATTGTTTTTGTACAATCATGGGTCTTCATTCCCACCTATCACCTCCCTTGGCTACTCTGGGTCCGCTATTCTACACCATGCTTGGTTTAAAATATGAATTAGCTAATACGTAATGAGTATGATAACTCTTCAGGCTCATCACTTAAACATAAGACCACTCAGAGGTGAATGAATGGCAGCAGAGTTGTCTTCTGTGTCCTCCGCTACATGTGAGTACTTCCTCCAGCTCTAGGTGGCCAGTAGCAGGGATCCGGTTGATTTAGTAGGTGTACTGTAGTCTTTTCCCACAACCGCTGTTTCTCTAAATGGAGTGGAATGCCACGGGTCTGACAAGAGACTAGGCTAACTGTGTCTGCGCTCTCTTCTCTCCTGTCAGAGTATGTCTGAGGACCCGGTGGCAGTGGGCAGTAGTCGCTGGGTGTCTCAGTGGGCCAGTCCAGCTGCTAACCACACCAGAACCGACCCAGAGGGGTCTGGTGCTGAGTCACCTGCCTTCGTCCATCAGCAGAGAGGTACAGTAGGGCTCCTATATTTACCAAAATCAGGGGAATGTTAATCTGCATCTGTCTTAGCTAAGGTGTATTTTCATCACATAATGGCACTAAATTACTATGGTTGAGCAATATTTATTTAATTTGATTAAGAAATGTAGCTTTACTATTTGTTTTTTTCTTCCAGAAGCGGATGCCTTTGAGTCGGGCGTTTCCATCCGAAGTACCAGCTCTGCCAACTCCAGTCTCACCGAGCGTAAGCGCAGGACCCTCCCCCAGCTCCCCATCGACGACCCCCGGGCCAAGCCAGGGAAGAGCTTGTGCGGCCTGGGCCTGCATCGCTCAGAGATAGGGGAGAAACAGGACACGGAGCCCCAGGAAAAGGAGAGGCAGGTGGAGCATGAAGGAGACGGGGCGTGTTTTACCTCCATAGAGGAGGGGGATATGATGAACCAGACCAAGGCCCCACTACAGGCCTCCGCCAAGCCCTCTCTCAGACCTATGAGCAGCAGTGAGAAGAGGTCTGAGGAGAGGAGGAGGCGGGCGGAGGACAGGATTCAGCACCACAACAAAGGAGGAGGGGACAGGGGGGAGAAGTCAGGGGGCAAGCCTCTGGTCCGTCAGGGCAGCTTCACCATTGAGAAGCCCAGCGGTGTGGTACCCATTGAGCTGATCCCTCGGATCAAAGGTGATGCCGGTGTCCTGGGCCGCGAGCACAGCGAGCGCAGTGACTCTGTGGGCAGCATGGACACAGCCACCCTGCTGAAGGACACAGAGGCTGTCATGGCCTTCCTGGAGGCCAAGCTGAGGGATGAGAACAAGCTGGACAGAGCCAACCGGGCAGGCTTCTTCTCCCCTGAGTCAGACGTGGACACGGCCAGCACCTACAACCAGGCGGCAGGGGAGGGAGAGAAGAAACCAGCTCACCAGAAACGCCGCTCCCTCAGCAGCCTGTACAAGGAGAAGAGCAACCTGAGCTCAACCTCCAAAACCGCTGCCAGCACCAATGCTCGCGAGCGCTTGGAGAGGAAGACCAAGACCAGAAATGATCCCAGCCGGCTAGATGCTCGCCGCTCCGTTCAGCCTGCCTCGTCGCGGGCACGCCAACCCTCCCAGGATCTCACAGATGACGACCAGACCTCGTCCTTCCCCATCTCCGACATTCTTTCCTCTGACCAGGAGAGTTTGCATAGTTGCACATACAGCCGCAGCCACTTCACCTCTACGGATGACCTGCTACATTCCAAACTGGAAGCCAAATCCAGCTGCAAGACCAGCTCCAGTAAGTCTAGTAAGACTCTCCAGGCCGCCACAGCTTCCTCCCTGGGGAAACAGGCCTCTCTGCCCCAGCCACGGCCTACCAGAACCTCCCTGCTCCGCCGGGCCCGGCTGGGGGACACATCCGACACGGACCAGGCCGATGCAGACAGGATGTCTGTGGCCTCCGAGGTGTCCACCACCAGTTCCACGTCCAAGCCTCCATCTGGTCGTAAAGGGCCCTCGCGGCTAGACATGCTGGCCCAGCCCAGGAGGATGCGGCTGGGCTCTATCTCGGCCCGTAGTGACTCAGAGTGTACAGTAGGCCGGAGCAGCACCTCCTCCCCTCGCCTGTCTGCAGAGACCATACTGCGCCTGGGCCTCCGCTCCTCCACTCCCACCGACAACAAACTGTCTCCTCGCATGAGGGCCAACAGTGTGTCCAAGCTGACCGAGGCCAAGTACAGAATCAGCCCCTCCATCCACAGCACTCCCTCAGGTGAGATCAGGTTCTCATCTCTGATAGGTTCACTCAGAAAATAAAGGACAGATTGAAACACTCAGTATTTTATTATTTAATGTAAACAGTTAAAGAGCAAGTCAACTGTGTTTTTTCATCCCGTTGTTTCCAAATCCCCCACACCCTCCATCCCACCGTACCTTCTCCGCTATGCAATCTGGTTTCCGAGCTGGTCACGGGTACACCTCTGCCACGTTCAAGGTCCTAAATGATATCATAACCGCCATCGATAAGAGACAGTACTGTGCAGCTGTATTCATAGACCTGGCCAAGGCTTTTGACTCTGTCAATCTCCACATTCTTATCGGCAAACTAAATGGCCTTGGTTTGTCAAATGACTGCCTCGCCTGGTTCACCAACTACTTCTCAGACAGAGTTCAGTGTGTCAAATCGGAGGGCCTGTTGTCCGGACCTCTGGCAGTCTCTATGGAGGTTAAAAAACATGAGCTGGCGCACACCCAGAATAATAGTTTGTGTGGAGGTGCTGACTAACGGCGAATAAACTATAAACTATCAAAATAAAGTCGCACACTCCATGTATAATCTCCCAGCAATTTAATGGGTATTTATCACTTTTCGGCATCACTGTGCCTTCCTCAGGGTAATGTCATGAATACTTTAACCAGGTTATGTAAACACACAGTGCAAGCGCCTAGTGCAAGTATTCATGACATTACCCTGAGGAAGGCACAGTGATGCCAAAACGTTGATAAATACCCATTAAATTGCTGGGAGATTATACATGGAGTGTGCGACTTTCTTTATTTTGATAGTTTATAGTCTATATGGGGGTGCCACAGGGTTCAGTTCTCGGGCCGACTCTTTTCTCTGTACACATCAATGATGTCGCTCTTGCTGCTGGTGATTCTCTGATCCACCTCTACGCAGACGATTACATTCTGTATACTTCTGGCCCTTCTTTGGGCACTGTGTGAACTAACCTCCAGATGAGCATCAATGCCATACAACTCTCCTTCCGTAGCCTCCAACTGCTCTTAAATGCAAGTAAAGCTAAATGCATGCTCTTCAATTGATCGCTACCAGCACCTGCCCGCCCGTCCAGCATCACTACTCTGGACAGTTCTGACTTAGAATATGTGGACATCTACAAATATCTAGGTGTCTGGTTAGACTGTAAACTCTTCTACCTCCAACACTCTACTCAGCAAATTGGTTGCAGTCTATCACAGTTTTGTCACCAAAGCCCCATATACTACCCAACACTGCGACCTGTATGCTCTCGTTGGCTGGCTCTTGCTTCATATTCGTCGCCAAACCCACTAGGCTCCAGATCATCTATAAGTCTTTGCTATGTAAAGCCCCGCCTTATCTCAGCTCACTGGTCACCATAGCAGCACCCACCCGTAGCACGTGCTCCAGCAGGTATATTTCACTGGTCACCCACAAAGCTAATTCCTCCTTTGGCCGCCTTTTCTTCCAGTTCTCTGGATTGCAAAAATCACTGAAGCTGGAGACTTCAAGCCTATCAACTCCCGGACTTCAAGCCTATCAACTCCGGAGATTAGGCTGGTGTAACCGATGTGAAATGGCTAGCTAGTTAGCGGGGTGCGCGCTAATAGCGTTTCAAACGTCACTCGCTCTGAGACTTGGAGTAGTTGTTCCCCTTGCTCTGCATGGGTAACGCTGCTTCGAGGGTGGCTGTTGTCGATGTGTTCCTCGTTCGAGGCCAGGTAGGAGCGAGGAGAGGGACGGAAGCTATACTGTTACACTGGAAATACTAGAGTGCCTATAAGAACATCCAATAGTCAAATGTATATGGAATACATATGGTATAGAGAGAAAAGTCCTATAAATACTATATTAATTCTTATGGCTGAAGTCCCGTTAACGGGATCGATATGACAACAGCCAGTCGAAGTGCAGGGCGCCAAATTCAAAAAACAGAAATCTCATAATTCAAATTCCTCAGACATACATGTGTCTTATATCATTATAAAGGTAATCTTGTTGTTAATCCCACCAAAGTGTCCGATTTCAAATAMGCTTTTCAGCGAAAGCACTACAAACGATTATGTTAGGTCACCACAAAACCACAATAATCACAGCCATTTTTTCCAGCTAAAGATAGCTTCACAAAAACCAGAATAGAGATAAAATTAATCACTAACCTTCGATTATTTTCATCAGATGACACTCATAGGACTTCATGTTACACAATACATGCATGTTTTGTTTGATTAAATTCATATTTATATAAAAAAATCTGAGTTTACATTGAGGCGGGACTAGATTCACTAGTTGCAAAACATCAAGTGACTTTGGCATAGCCACATCGTTTCAAACAGAAATACTCATCATAAATATAGATTATAATACATACAGTGGGGAGAACAAGTATTTGATACACTGCCGATTTTGCAGGTTTTCCTACTTACAAAGCATGTAGAGGTCTGTAATTTTTATCATAAGTACACTTCAACTGTGAGAGACGGAATCTAAAACAAAAAATCCAGAAAATTACATTGTATGATTTTTAAGTAATATATTCAATTTTTTTGCTTAGACACATAAGTATTTGATCACCTACCACCAGTAAGAATTCCGGCTCTCACAGACCTGTTAGGTTTTCTTAAGAAGCCCTCCTGTTCTCCACTCATTACCTGTATTAACTGCACCTGTTTGAACTCGTTACCTGTATAAAAGACACCTGTCCACACACTCAATCAAACAGACTCCAAACCTCTCCACAATGGCCAAGACCAGAGAGCTGTGTAAGGACATCAGGGATAAAATTGTAGACCACTGCACAAGGCTGATGGCTGACAGGCTAAGGCAAGCAGGCAAGTGGACTGAGGAAGAGCAGGCAAACAACTGTTGCGCGCAAATTATTTAGAAAAATGGAAGAAGGTTCAAGACGTGCAGACAGGTCCAAATCCACACCTCGGCCTGGGGGCTCCAATAGGATCCACTCACCTGGCCCAGACAGAAGGTGGCATAAGGTGATAGGCTGGAAAGGTACACTCTACGGAACAAAGACCTACACGGCAGTACCTGGTCAATGACCTGAGAGAGCTGGACCACAGTCTCAAAGAAAACCATTAGTAACACACTACGCCGTCATGATTAAAATCCTGCAGCGCACGCAAGGTCCCCTGCTCAAGCCAGCGCATGTCCAGGCCCGTCTGAAGTTTGCCAATGACCATCTGGATGATCCAGAGGAGAAGGGAGAAGGTCATGTGGTCTGATGAGACAAAAAATAGAGCTTTTGGTCTAAACTCCACTCGCCATGTTTGGAGGAAGAAGAAGGATGAGTACAACCCAAGAACACCATCCCAACCGTGAAGCATGGAGGTGGAAACATCATTTTTTGGGGATGCTTTTCTGCAAAGGGGACAGGATGACTGCACCGTATTGAGGGGAGGATGGAGTGGCCATGTATCACGAGATCTTGGCCAACAACCTCCTTCCCTCAGTAAGAGCATTGAAGATGGGTCGTGGCTGGGTCTTCCAGCATGACAACGACCTGAAAGACACAGCCAGGGCAACTAAGGAGTGGCTCCGTAAGAAGCATCTCAAGGTCCTGGAGTGGCCTAGCCAGTCTCCAGACCTGAACCAATAGAAAATCTTTGGAGGAGCTGAAAGTCCGTATTGCCCAGCGACAGCCCCGAAACCTGAAGGATCTGGAGAAGATCTGTAGGAGAGTGGGCCAAAATCCCTGCTGCAGTGTGTGCAAACCTAGTCAAGAACTACAGGAAACGTATGATCTCTGTAATTGCAAACAAAGGTTTCTGTACCAAATATTAAGTTCTGCTTTTCTGATGTATCAAATACTTATGTCATGCAATAAAATGCAAATTAATTACTTACATATCATACAATGTGATTTTCTGGATTTTTGTTTTAGATTCTGTCTCTCACAGTTGAAGTGTACCTATGATACAAATTACAGACCTCTACATGCTTTGTAAGTAGGAAAACCTGCAAAATCGTCAGTGTATCAAATACTTGTTCTCCCCACTGTATATACACAGGGAATTATAGATATACCTCTCCTTAATGCAACCGCTGTGTCAGATTTCAAAAAAACTTTACGGAAATATAAACCATGCAATAATCTGAGACGGAGCTCAGGTGATTAGCCAAATTAGCCACCATGTTGGACTCAACAGAAACCAGAAAATACATGATAAATGTTTCCTTACCTTTGAGGAATTCATCAGAATGCAGTCCTAGGAATCCCAGGTCCACAATAAATGCTTGATTTGTTCGTTCATGTCCGTTATTTATGTCAAATTAGCTACTTTCGAATTGTTTACCAAAARCCTAACCAAAGTCTCAAAGCGCGACCACTATAACGTGACGAAATGTCCAAACGTTCCGTTACAGTCAGTAGAAACATGGCAAACGATATACTGAATCAATCTTTAGAATGTAGTTAACATACATCTTGAATAACGTTCCAACCGGAGAACTACATCGACTTCAATTGAGAGATGGAACGGAGCTGCCTCTCACGTGAACGCGCGTGTTGAATGCATGGTCACCTCATGGGACCTCATACTAAATTCTGTCTCCTTCGACCCCCCTTCACATTAGAGTCATCAGACTTAGTTCTGTTGACTGCTGACATCTAGTGGAAGCCGTAGGAAGTGAAAACTCATTCATATGTCTCTGTATTTTGAATAAAAGCTTGGTTGAAAATATGGCACCCCCAGAAAAAATACAAACAGGCAGTGGAACTTCTCAGGTTTTTGTCTGCCATATGAGTTCTGTTAATCTCACAGACTTAATTCAAACAGTTTTAGAAACTTTAGAGTGTTTTCTATCAAATAATAATAATAATATGCATATATTAGCAACTGAGACTGAGGAGCTGGCTGTTTACAATGGGCACCTTTCATCCAAGCTACTCAATACTGCCCCTTCAGCCATAAGAAGTTAACTACAACCTAAAACCTCTTACCTTGGAATATTGAAGTCTCATGTTAAAAGGAACCACGAGCTTTCATATGTTCTCATGTTCTGAGCAAGAAACTTAAACGTTAGCTTTTTTACATGGCACATATTGCACTTTTACTTTCTTCTCCAACACTTTTGTGCCAATACAATAGCTTCCGTCTGTCTCCTCGCTTCTACCTGGGCTCGAACGAGGAACACATCGACAACAGCCACCCTCGAAGCAGCGTTACCCATCGCTCCACAAAAGCCGCGGCCCATGCAGAGCAAGGGGAACAACTACTCCTAAGTCTCAGACTAAGTCTCAGAGCGAGTGACGTTTGAAACACTATTAGCCCGCACCCCGCTAACTAGCTAGCCATTTCACATCGGTTACACCTGCCTAATCTCGGGAGTTGATAGGCTTGAAGTCAAACAGCGCAATGCTTGAAGCTGAGTGAAGAGCTGCTGACAAAACGCACGAAAGTGCTGTTTGAATGAATGCTTACGAGCCTGCTGCTGCCTACCACCGCTCAGACTGCTCTATCAAATCATAGACTTAATTATAACANCAGACTGCTCTATCAAATCATAGACTTAATTATAACATAATAACACACAGAAATACAAGCCTTAGGTCATTAATATGGTCAAATCCGGAAACTATAATTTCGAAAACAAAACGTTCATTATTTCAGTGAAATACGGAACCGTTCCGTATTTTATCTAACGGGTGGCATCCATAAGTCTAAATATTGCTGTTACATTGTACAACCTTTAATGTTATGTCATAATTACGTAAAATTCTGGCAAATTAGTTCGCAACGAGCCATGTTGCCCAAACTGTTTCATATACCCTGACTCTGCGTGCAATGAACACAAGAGAAGTGACACAATTTCACCTGGTTAATATTGCCTGCTAACCTGGATTTCTTTTAGCTAAATATGCAGGTTTAAAAATATATACTTCTGTGTATTGATTTTAAGAAAGGCATTGATGTTTATGGTTGGGTACACGTTGGAGCAACGACAGTCCTTTTTCCGGGAATGCGCACCGCATCGATTATATGCAACGCAGGACACGCTAGATAACTACACATGGTTGATGATATTACTAGTTTAACTAGTGATTATGATTGATTGATTTGTTTTTTATAAGATAGGTTTAATGTTAGCTAGCAACTTACCTTGGCTTCTTACTGCATTCACGTAACAGGCAGGCTCCTCGTGGAGTGCAATGAGAGGCAGGTGGATAGAGCGTTGGACTAGTTAACTGTAATGTTGCAAGATTGAATCCCAGAGCTGACAAGGTAAAAATCTGTCGTTCTGCCCCTGAACAAGGCAGTTAACCCACCGTTCCTAGGCCGTCATTGAAAATAAGAATGTGTTCTTAACTGACTTGCCTAGTTAAATAAAGGTGTAAAAAAAACAAAAAAAACATGATTTGTCGTGATTTGTGTTGAGATCATTATGTGCCACTGTTAAAACCACATCTATCTTGTCATGGTTTGTGTTGAGATCTTTATATGCCACTGTTAAAACCACATCTATCTTGTCATGGTTTGTGTTGAGATATTTATATGCCACTGTTAAAACCACATCTATCTTGTCATGATTTGTGTAGAGATAAGAGTTACAGAAGTCTGCTTGGCTTGCTTTAAGACAGAATGCTTTAGACAATGTGAGCATCCGCTGCTTTTTGAATGACTGAAATAACCTCAAATACAGTTATCAAGAGAGAATTGTGTTGTATCTTTCTCCCTGACCTTAGCCTCTAACAGGTGGAGACGGCTGCCCCCAGAGTATGGATCCACCTCCGAGGAGGAGTTTGGCTCCAACAGGACTTCCCCCAAACCCGGGCGCCCCCTGCGCCCACACCCGGTCCTGAGGGGTACCAGACTGGGGGGCTCCACCAGCAGCCTTAACTCTGGTCAGGTTGGCCCTGGAGGCGTGGTCCTCAAACACCGCATGAGAGAACAACAGGGGGAGTACGTCAAGGACTGGACCGCTCACAGCGAGGAGATTGCCAGGTACTCATCTACTGAAGCTTATACACACGACGGCATGTGTACACACACACACACACACAAGGAAGCTCAGTTCAGTTTATATGCCTCATGGACATGGCACAGGTGGTAAATATGATCTGGAGATAGAGCATCCCCAGGAATAGGTTAGTGTTTTCACTCTCATTAAACAATTGTGATCTTTAGTTAGTCCACTCTAACTGAGGTGCTCTGTTTTGTCAAGCTGTAATAAATTGTTCCCGACTCAGCAGGGACTTTCACATAGTATGATGGTCATGAGATAGAACCATCCCACTGGGCAAAAACTGCTTGAATCAACATTGTTTCCACAAAAAAAGTGGAAAACTGATTGGATTTGGATCAGGGAGACTGAACTGGGCAGACAGAGGTGAGAAAAGGACAGATTCATACTGCCTCAGAGCAAGCACAAGATATTTCTTACAAAAGAAAGGACCTACATCAGACAAGGAGATTGAAAGTAATGGAAGATAACGTTATGTTATCGCAAGCATCTCTTAGTGTGAATTTTTTTTTGTTCAGGTTCCCTGCATACAATGCCCGTGTAGGATATTGTCGTTTACAAGTGAATATTGTCAATTCACTTCGGCCTCTAGATGTAGGTTAGACAATTGTCAATCTTTAGAATGGTTCTATGTGCTGTGTCAATTGATTATACAGTAGGCTAAGTGCTTTTTGTTGAGGCTGACATACAGAAGTTCCTCAATGTCTAATGAGTAGTCTTGGGTAATACTGTATCATTGTGAGATATCTGTGTGTACTGATTTAGAGAAGTGTTGCAGCAACCTGTCTGGTTATTTCCCTGTGTGCGTAGGATCAGTCAAGACCTGACCAAGGACCTGGCCATCCTCGCCCGGGAGATCCACGATGTGGCCGGAGAGATCGACTCGGTCAGCTCCTCTGGCACGGCTCCCAGCACCACGGTCAGCACCGCCGCCACCACACCCGGTTCCACCATTGACACCCACGAAGTGGTAGGCCGCACGCAGGAAGGCACGCAGGAGGGCTTGCAAAAGGTGTTTGACTTCTTCCTTCCTTCTACTACTAATGCTCAACATACTGCTTCAGCATCACTTTGGCTTTGATCTGCTGCACAAGGTGTGGACTGTGAACTGGCATTATGCTTTGATCTGCTGCACAAGGTGTGGACTGTGAACTGGCATTATGCTTTGATCTGCTGCAGAAAGGTGTGACTGTGAACTGGCATTAATGCTTTGATCTGCTGCACAAGGTGTGGACTGTGAACTGGCATTATGCTTTGATCTGCTGCAGAAGGTGTGGACTGTGAACTGGCATTATGCTTTGATCAGCTGCAAGAGGTGTGGACTGTGAACTGGCATTATGCTTTGATCTGCGGCACAAGGTGTGGACTGTGAACTGGCATTATGCTTTGGATAGCTGCAGAAGGTGTGGACTGAACTGGCATTATGCTTTGATCAGCTGCAGGAGGTGTGGACTGTGAACTGGCATTATGCTTTGATCAGCTGCAGAAGGTGTGGACTGAACTGGCATTATGCTTTGATCAGCTGCAGAAGGTGTGGACTGTGAACTGGCATTATGCTTTGATCTGCTGCAGAAGGTGTGGACTGTGAACTGGCATTATGCTTTGATCAGCTGCAGAAGGTGTGGACTGTGGACTGGCATTACGCTTTGATCAGCTGCAGGAGGTGTGGACTGTGGACTGGCATTATGCTTTGAGCTTTCCTCTATCCCATTTTGAGTATGCTATATATTGTTCAGATATAACTAAAGTGTGTATATTAAAATGTTCTTAACGAGCTTTCATTGACCTTTCTCTGCTAACTTCTTTAATACCTAATTAATCTAACTCATATTATGATAATCTGAATAATCTGTAGCATGGTGATAGTATACATTAATACCGAGTAGATACAGTATAACATGCTCCAGTCGTGGGTAAGTTGTGGAAACCACAGCATCATACAGATGCCACATATAACTGGCCCTCATCACTTCCTCTTCCCCTCATAGCTGATTGACTGTGTGTTTGACGAGAGCCTCAACTTCAGGAAGATCCCTCCCATGGTGCAGAACAAGGCCCCTGAGATAAACGGACACCCTGTGGAGCGCCGCCCCCGCGCCCCAGACAGCCTGGACTGTGTCCTCCAGAGACGCACATGGAACAGAGATGAGGCGGTGTTGGACAGTCTGCTGCTCACATCTGTCTCTCAGCTGTCAGCCCAAATCAGACAGTCTGTTGACAAAACAGCAGGAAAAATACGGTAACAATCAAGCTCTTTATGTTGTTTATCTCTATATCTGACATTCACAAGAGATCAAGGAGATGTTAGCAAAGCAAGTCTTAGCTCTATGAACTATGATTTTTCCAGAATATTGTTCAAAGACAAGGACAGGAATTGGGATGAGATTGAGAGCAAACTCCGATCTGACAGCGACATACCACTCCTCAAAACCTCCAACAAGGTAAGGAAAAAACAGGTTGTACATGTATTTTTTCATTATTGTTAAAGAAATAAAATAATGCATCATAACAAAGCAACTTTTATAAGGAAGATACTTTTATTCCTCTCTAATGCCACGACTTCCCTTTACCTCTCTTGGAATAGAACATCTCCTCTATCGTCTTGGAGCTGAAGAGAGTGGAGAAGCAGCTACAAGGTGTGAGAGCGCGCAGACCACTGCTAAGAGGAGTGTGCATTGCAAATAGATTCAGACTTATACACACATTAGTTTCACTACATGCATTCCACCTGCTTCAACATATATGATCACAACCAAACACAAGCTCATCTTTTTTAACCATTCTCCTGTATTTCTCATACAGTGATAAATGTCATGGTGGATCCTGAAGGCACCCTGGATGCCCTGAGCAGCCTTGACCTGACCAGCCCCCTTACACCCAAGCCCTCTCCTGCTTCTCAGGAGCCCCAGAATACCCTCCCAGGCCCTGCAGCCAAGGGCTACACCGCCTCCTCGGCACCCACTGAGGGGTCAGGGTCTGTGTCAGCCAGAGACCTGGGAAGCCCGCACTTCAACCGCATCCACCCCAGTGGAGAAGAGAGTGCCATCACTCAGAAGTGAGGAGGTTCCCACCCTCTGCGATGCTTCGTATATAGAACACCTGCCTCATAGAACATTTTCCCCTCTTTCGGGAATATTTCAGAATGAACATCTACCACCCTATAACCAGTAACCTACCAAAGCTAACAGTAAAGAGTTTTTTTTTAATGTGAAATAATCGTGAATAAAATAAACGTGAAATAAGTGTACAGTGGAGCAAACTCAAAATGTTACTTATTGTATTTTGAATGATAATGTATCTGTTTTGCTGGTAATCTGTTTTCTATCTATTTTCTGCACACATTTGTCTAAAATACTGAATTTCAACTTCTCTGAGCAATTCTGTACCCAGAGAATCTTATATGGTAAAATGCAATTTTCATGAAAAAATGTTTTTACTGTTAAAAACTATTTAAGACTGTTACAGTAGCATGTTAAACTATGTTACAGTAATGCTTGTATGTAGTCTAAACGATTCATTTTTGGAACGCGATGCAAACGGACCTCCGTTGGCTCCGTTTGCGTAGACATTGAGTAGAGCCCTTAAGCATGGTCCTTGACCTGAATTACATATTTCATATGATTGGCATTACTTGATATTTTTCCTGTTATGACTATGCGGTATCTTTGTAAACTGGAAGTGAAAACGAAGATTTGACGTCGACCGGATCTTTTTCATCTTGGACTGTTCTGAATCCCTCCTCTTTACTGTAGTACTTTATACAGTAACATGAGTCCATAATAGTTTATAAGATGTACACCCTGAATGGCCTTTGTTGGAGAGAGCTGGTTGGTCTTCTACCAAAAGGACCTCTGTCTGTTTAGTGTTGATTTACAAGGACTTTAAATTGGTCTTTGAAATTGTATGAAACAACATGACTGCAACAAAGTTACCGTCAAAGCTTCATTAGCTGTAACCACTGTCATTAAAGAAAGAAGTTACCGTCAAAGCTTCATTAGCTGTAACCACTGTCATTTAAAGAAAGAAGTTACCGTCAACGTTATTAGCTGTAACCACTGTCATTAAAGAAAGAAGTTACCGTCAACGTTGCATTAGCTGTAACCACTGTCATTAAAGAAAGAAGTTTGTCAACGTTGCATTAGCTGTAACCACTGTCATTAAAGAAAGAAGTTACCGTCAACGTTGCATTAGCTGTAACACTGTCATTAAAGAAAGAAGTTACCGTCAACGTTGCATTAGCTGTAACCACTGTCATTAAAGAAAGAAGTTACCGTCAACGTTGCATTAGCTGTAACCACTGTCATTAAAGAAAGAAGTTACCGTCAACGTTGCATTAGCTGTAACCACTGTCATTAAAGAAAGAAGTTACTTTCAACGTTGCATTAGCTGTAACCACTGTCATTACTACATATATGAATGAGGATCATAAGACTTCTATAGCAAGCCTTTTACTGACATTGAATCGCTCACTATTCTACATTTCCATAAGGGAGGGTGTTTTCATGTACTCATACAGTATGTGTGTATAGACTTGACATCCTCACTGTGTTTGCTGCTTCTCTTTAGTTCCCTTTTGGAGGGTTAGCCTGACCATTTTACAAGCCTTTCATGTAAAGTTATGTGTCCTAGAATAAAATGTATTCAAGATAGTGCAACAGTATTTAGATACTTAAGCAATAGTGAAGTTAGGTACCAGAAGACATGCTCCATCTTTTCTGCTTCGTATACAGACTTTGATGTCACTAAGTGCCCAGTTTGAATAGTAAAATGGCATAATGTTTTTTAAAGATGAGGAATCATCAAGAGTGGGCTGAAATTGTATAATTTGTCAAATGTGTCAAAGGCTCTTCTAGTGTCACCACTCTAGTGAGTGGTTTTACGATTCAAAAGGACAAAACCAAAATCCTAAATGGAACAGCTGATATCAGAATGAGATGCCTCTGTACCTATCCTCTGCACACCATCATGTTTGTCAGTATATTACATTAAAAAAAAGAAAGTGATGGGAATACTGAAGTGCTCGGTACACTTTTTTTGTTRATTTGAAAGTTTACACATCTTATCAGTGTTTTACTTTTCTGTTTCATGTTTTGTATAAACCACCATTTTATTTATTTTGTTAATTCAATGTATTTTATTGTTGCAATTCATGTTTTTTGTTATGTTACTTTTTTTCAATGAAATAAAAAGTTTAGATTCTTCCCTTATTTACATGGATTTTTGCTGTAGGAACAAGACAGGTTGGTATTCAATGAGTTATAGTTTGCTCACCTATTTCATGGTGACTCATACGTTTTCATACTGAGCAATTTTTAGACTGGTTCGTGTGCTCACCTTAACACTGATGATGGTTTGATACCTAAACATTTAAATTTTGTTTTTCACCTTTCATTTATGCACTTTTCTGCTCTATGCACTTTTTTAGGTATTATCATCATGTACAAATCAATCATCTCTATTTTTGCAGCCTCCGTTTTGGATTTGTCCACAAGGTGTGAGGGGTCTCCATCTCTCCTAGTAATCATGTTGTGTAACCTATGCACCTGTAACAGAAACTATTTGATATAAAGGACATTTAAATAGCGCAGACGGCCATCCATAATTGCTCTGCCGTAGCATTTTTTTTTTATCAGGAAAAATGTATGAGTAAAATTTCCTTTAGGAATGTACAGGAGTAAAAGCAAAAGTTGTCACAAATATAAATATACCCCTAAAAATATACCCCTAAAACTAGCCTACTTAAAGGAATACTCCAAAAACTGTATTTTGGTATTTGTTCATTGGTTCATTGTTGACATAGTTCCAAAATGTTTTGCTTATCAGCAATCAAGTTTTCGAGATATGTAACTTGAAAACTTCATTGCTGACTTCCAAGACTTGTGAGCTACTGCCTGGGATTTAGCTAAGCAGGGGTAACATTGCACTCTTGGAAGACTCGGGTTCGTAAATAATTCTCAGCCGTTAGCTTCGTCCACGACTGCCTCATGTGAACTATAATCCCGACGCAGTGTTTTAACTTTTAATAACATCAATATGGCTTTTGAAACATTTGGCCCTTATCTTTCATCAGCGAGGATGAATCCTTTAAAAAAATGTAATATTTAACTGTAGCAGTTAGAGATCCATACAGCTATGGGAGCCTCCATCCTACTAAACTACACTGTAGCAGTTACAGATCCATACAGCTATAGCGGCCTCCATCCTACTAAACTACACTGTAGCAGTTACAGATCCATACAGCTATGGAGCCTCCATGCGACCAAACTACACTTCCCCAGTTAAGGTTAGACACAGGTGTTCATGCTAGATAGCTAATTAGCACAGGTGGTCGTCTCTTGTCTTCCGTCTGTTTTCTGGAGATCTGGCTGTGTGGGAACACTAACCATAATCCCTATCAAGGTGTGTCTCCTTTTTTAAACTTTTAATATATGTTTTATTTCTCTCTAATATGAAAGATAAGGTCCTTATGGTTCTAAAACCGTACATCCTTCCATCACCAAAAAGTACAGAATTACTGTGGATCACCCTGTAAATTATTATGTTTTTCATCTAACGTTAGTCTCTGACTCTTGAAACTACCTTTCCCACAAACCCTTTGGGCAAAGTGCTCGATTCCATCATCGAACTGCGACGTTGCCCAGCGCAACGTTTACCGATCCGAGGCGACTGATATGTAAACGTCAAGCTAGACCTTCATATTTTCAAACAACGGGGCAATCAAACTCAAGTCTTTACATTTAATTTAAAGGTAGTCAATGCCAAAAATYAGGTAAGATCTTGTTTGCCACTTTGGTCTTCTAATTTTGCATGTTTTTCTAAACTAACGTTAGCTAACTAACTAGCAGCAGAGGACCGTCCTTTTTAGCAAACCATTTAACCACAGTTAAACGGGTTTTAGCTAGTTACCAGTATATTTTATATAATGTTACGCTTGCGAATGTTAGCTAGCTACCCAGCTATTAACAACATTGTTTTGGGCGACAACAAACTATCAGAATGAACAAATAAGGTTACATCGTGACGTTTGTCTAGTAGTGACACGCTATGGGAGTTGGCCTCTGCGGAGGTTCAGAGTCGGGAGGACCGGACAGGAGGGGAGGAGGATGGCGGAGTTGATCCAGGGTCACTCAACGAGAGAACCGTGTTCTTCATTGGGAATAAAGCAGGGGTAAGCTGTAGCCATCTTTATGACTGTGTGTCTGGAGAAACTAGCTAACAGTCCTCCTAATAGTGAGATCCGGGTTCTCTAAATCTGGTCCTGGAGAGCTACTGGGTGTTCCAGCACAGCAGTAACCTACAAATCAATTTTATGTGTCACATACACATGGTTAGCAGATGTTAATGCGAGTGTAGCGAAATGCTTGTGCTTCTAGTTCCAACAGTGCAGGAATACCTAACAATTCCCCAACAACTACCTAATACACACAAATCTAAAGGGGTGAATGAGAATATGTACATGTAAGTATATGGATGAACGATGGCTGAGCGGCATAGGCAAGGTGCAATAGATGGTATGAATTACAGTATTTGCATGTGATATGAGTAATGTACGATATGTAAACATTTTGAAGTGGCAATATTTACAGTGCATTGTATAAAGTAACTAGTGATCCATTTCTTAAAGTGGCCAGTGAGTGGGTTTCAATGTAGGCAGCAGCCTCTCTGAGTTAGTGATTGCTGTTTAGGAGTCTGATGGCCTTGAGATAGGCCCGGCGTCGATGCACCCGTACTGACCTCGCCTTCTGGATGGTAGCTGTGTGAACAGGCAGTGGCTCGGGTGGTTGATATCCTTGATAATCATATTCCCCCCTCTTAGGGTAAAACTACAATTTTGCTCCGGTGCCTCGACAGGTGAGTTTATTCTCAGTACCACTGATGTATTTTTATAGTGAGATACTAGTATAGCTGTCTCTATTTCTGTGAATTATATGTTGTTCTCTTCTAGGGATGAACCTCCTAAACCAACTCTAGCGTTGGAGTACACCTTTGGTAGACGGGCGCGAGGACACAACACTGTATGCCACCGCTTTCATTTGTACAATTCCAGGGAGCTGATAGAGTGTGATTATCAGTCTGACCTGTTGTTCTCCTCCTCCAGCCCAAAGACATAGCTCACCTGTGGGAGCTGGGAGGAGGTACCTCCCTGTCAGACCTGGTTCAGATCCCCATCACTGCTCAGAATGTTAGGTCAGTCCCAGTCCCACTACCTAAACTGCTTCTTAAATGAGTAGTTCATCACATGCCCTCTTGTCTAAAGCCACTCTGCAGAGACATTGTGCTGATGAAAGTAAAGAGGTTTGTGTGTGATTTATCAGGTCTCTGTCTGTGGTGCTGGTTCTGGACCTGTCCAAGCCCAATGCTCTATGGGGAACCATGGAGAGGCTGCTTCAGACAACACGGACCCAGGTGGAGAAAGCTTGCTCCAAGCCACAAAGGACACTAGAGTCCAAAGCTGGGTCCAAGCAGCAGGCCCAGAACAGACCCCTAATGGTCCTCCCTAAAGACCACCCGGTAAGACAACAACTTTTTCTAGTAGTTATGATTTTTAAAAAGCGCAGCATTATTAATGTAAAAGGAGTCTTTGCTACATAGGATATTAACTCTGAGTCTCCCAACAGGACAGAGAGCTGATCAACCCCTTCCCTGTTCCACTGCTGATTATTGGCAGCAAGTTTGATATATTTCAGGTGAGATATGTTTTCTACTCATCTGAGAGGTATTGATATAAAAAAGTACACTACCGGTCAAAGGTTTTAGAACACCTACTCATTCTAGGGTTTTTCTTTATTTTCACTATTTTCTACATTGTAGAATAATAATGAAGACATCAAAACTATGATATAACACATATGGAATCATGTAGTAACCCAAAAAAGTGTTAAGCAAATCATATTTTTTGTATTTGAGATTCTTCAAATAGCAACCCTTTGCCTTTTTTTAAATTTATTTTTAAATGTTTTTAACTAGGCAAGTCAGTTAAGAACAAATWCTTATTTTCAATGACGGCCTAGGAACAGTGGGTTAACTMCCTTGTTCAGGGGCAAAATGACAGATTTTTACCTTGTCATCTCAGGGATTCGATCTTGCAACCTTTCGGTTACTAGTCCAACGCTCTAACCACTAGGCTACCTGCCTTGATGACAGCATTGCACACTCTTTGCATTCTCTCAACCAGCTTCATGAGGTAGTCACCTGGAATGCATTTAAATTAACAGGTGTGCCATCTTAAAAGTTAATTTGTAGAATTTCTTTCCTTATTAATGCATTTGAGCCAATCAGTTGTGTTGTGACAAGGTAGGGGGGTATAGAGAAGATAGCCTTATTTGGTAAAAGACCAAGTACATATTATGGCAAGAACAGCTCAAATACGCAAAGAAAATGAAAGTCCATCATTACTTTAAGACATGAAGGTCAGTCAATACAGAAAATGTGCAGTTGCAAAAACCATCAAGCACTATGATGAAACTGTCTCTCATGAGGACCACCACAGGAATGGAAGACACAGTTACCTCTGCTGCAGAGGATAAGTTCATTAGAGTTACCAGCCTCAGAAATTGCAGCCCAAATAAATACTTCACAGAGTTCAAGTAAGACGCATCTCAACATCAACTGTTCAGAGGAGACTGTGTGAATCAGGCCTTCATGGTCGAATTTCTACAAAGAAACCCCTACTAAAGGACACCAATAATAAGAAGAGACTTGCTTGGGCCAAGAAACACGAGCAATGGACATTAGACGGTGGAAATGTGTCCTTTGGTCTGGAGTCCAAATTGTAGATTTTTGGTTCCAACCTCCGTGTCTTTGTGAGACGCGGTGTGGAGGAACGGATGATCTCTGCATGTGTATTTCCCACCGTAAAGCATGGAGGAGGAGGTGTGATGGTGTGGGGGTGCTTTGCTGGTGACCTATGTGATTTATTTTGAATTCAAGGCACACTTAACCAGCATGGCTACCACAGCATTCTGCAGTGATACGCCATCCCATCTGGTTTTGGCTTAGTAGGACTATCATTTGTTTTTCAACAGGACAATGACCCAACACACCTCCAGGCAGTGTAAGGGCTATTTTACCAAGAAGGGGAGTGATGGAGTGCAGCATCAGATGACCTGGCCTCCACAATCCGCCGACCTCAACCCAAATGAGATGGTTTGGGATGAGTTGAACCGCAGAGTGAAAGAAAATCAGCCAACAAGTGCTCAGCATATGTGGAAACTCCTTCAAGACTGTTGGAAAAGCATTCCAGGTGAAGCTGGTTGAGAGAATGCCAAGACTGTGCAAAGCTGTCATCAAGGCAAAGGTTGGCTATTTGAAGAATCTCCTATAAAATATATTTTGATTTGTTTAACACTTTTTATGTTACTACATGATTCCATATGTGTTATTTCATAGTTTTGATGTCTTTAGTATTATTCTACAATGTAGAAAATAGTAAAAAATTAAAGAAAAACCGTTGAATAAGTAGCTGTGTCCAAACTTTTGACCGGTAGTGTATATTCACCCTGAAGAATGTAGTTGTTGGATTTGTTTTCAATTGTTGGCTATTTCTGTTGATTTCTGGTTTTGTGGAAAATTTGACGGATAAATACATTTTCTTTGTAGGACTTTGACTCGGAGAAGAGGAAAGTGATCTGCAAGACCCTTCGGTTTATTTCTCATTACTACGCAGCTTCTTTAATTGTAAGAACCGTAGTCCTAATAGTCCTAATCACAGTTGCCAATGTGCCTATGCATATCAGTATTTCACTGTAGGCTATATCAAACTGTAGGCTATATCAAGTATCTCAAGTGCTATGTATGAGTGATGGTATCGTTTCATTACACAAGATGTTCTATTATTTCTGCCTCACCATCTGTCCATCCTTTCACCTGTCTATTATCTACACCATCTGTCCATCCTTTCACCTGTCTATTATCTACACCATCTGTCCATCCTTTCACCTGTCTATTATCTACACCATCTGTCCATCCTTTCACCTGTAGTTTACCAGCAGCAAGTCTGAGAGCTTGATGTCCAAAACTAAGAGCTTATTCACACAACTAGGATTCGGGACAGAGAAGGGGTAAGAGCTGTTGTACCCTCCATCTGTCTGCCACAGTTTGTCAATGCCACAGTTTGACAGTGCCACAATTTGTCATAATTTGAGAGGACTAGACTTAGGCTCAGTATAATTAATGTCCACTGTCATTCAACATTAACACAGATGTACATGTTTCCTCCTATACTGACAGGAAATCTATGTCCTCTGACCTCAGTAAGCCTCTAATCATTCCTGCTGGGATGGACTCTCTCAGCCAGATAGGTGAGTTGTGTTTAGCACCCCCTTGTGGTAACACTCATTATGGCATTGTTAAAGTGCCCTACTGTTTATCATACTGATACTGTGTGACACAGTTGATGTCACTACTCTCCAGGTTCTCCCCCAACCACAGATGTGGACATTGGGACTCTTCATGCTAAAAACCCTCTAGATCTGTGGAAGAAAGTGTTTGAGGTCGTTTTCCCTCCTGAGGTAATTCCTGCATACGGACAAATACCCTCTCATTCACACACACAGGTTAATATATATATATGTGTGTGTGTGATACTGATCCATTACTCGTGTCGTCCACCAGAACACCAGTGACCACCACAGAGAGCTGAAGGACCCAGCAAAGGACCCCCAGTATAGTGAGCCCCAGATTGACTCCATGAGGGCCCAGAAAGACACGGTATGAACCCTGTCTTAACTCCAATGTTTCTGATCTGATTGGTCAAAAGCAAAAGTGGAAAAAAAATCTGAATTGGGCTGCCTGTGTAAACGCAACCCTAGGGTTAGAAGAGTTGGCTACAGCACACACTGTATGGGTCCATGGAGACTGTCAAGATTATCATGTTCTTCTAATCTAGCTCAAACATCTCTACTTGTCTTCTAGTAAGCCCAGTTACACTGCTTGTCTTCTAGTAAGCCCAGTTACACTTGCTTGTCTTCTAGTAAGCCAGTTACACTGCTTGTCTTCTAGTAAGCCCAGTGACACTGCATTGCCCGTAATAATCCTGAACTAAAGTAACCTCAGGTGGTGTATCTGGCTGTAAGAGTCAGATGATGTTTATTGTCACTGAATCAGATAGCACTTCCATTGGACAGGGATCATGTGATGGGTTGGAGTCAGCCAATAGAGTTGAGAGGGCTGGGGTACTGAATCCATGCCAGTATACCAGAATGTGGATACTAAAGACTCAAACATGTACCTTTGATAGATGAGTCTAGAAACCCAGACGAGCAATAGGTGGAACTTGCTTCAGATGCAACCTTTATAGATGGGTTTTTATGAGGTCAGAATTCAGTTTCCGGGTCACACTGAGTTTCATATGTTTTTACCAGCAATACTGATGACCTCTCTGTCATATACAGCATGTCAGATGTATCACCTAACTGATCAGTCAGCTGAACCCTGAGCTCAGCATCCAGAACAGCTTTCTGTTTATACTGCTTATGTGTTTGACAGTCGTCTTGCATGGTATCCTGACATGGTTTAAACACTATAGAATTCTATAGGATAGATAAACCATGTAGAATGAACCCAGAACACTCATGATAACATTGTGCCTTCTGTCTTTTCTACAGGAACTGGATCAGTACAAGAGAAACGCGTCCAAGTCTTGGAAAGGCCTGGAACTGGAGACCTAATTTAATGGACTCATCAGCTCTCTCATCCAATGAGATCAAAACAACAGAATGTTCTAAAGCAACGGCAGACTTCAGCCATGGCAGATACCTATCCAGTCTTTTAATAAACTGTACAGACTTCAGCCATGGCAGATACCTATCCAGTCTTTTAATAAACTGTACAGACTTCAGCCATGGCAGATACCTATCCAGTCTTTAATAAACTGTACAGACTTCAGCCATAAGGGATAGGCAGATACCTATCCAGTCTTTTAATAAACTGTACAGACTTCATTATCATATACTGTAGAACATTTCATATTGATTGTTTTGGCTTCATACAGTTGAAGTCGGAAGTTTACATACATCTTAGCCAAATGCATTTAAACTCAGTTTTTTCACAATTCCTGACGTTTAATTATAGTAAAAATCCCTGCTCTAGGTCAGTTAGGACACCACTTTATTTTAAGAATGTGAAATGTCAGAATAATAGTGAGAGAATTATTTCTTTCAACTTTTATTTCTTTCATCACATTCCCAGTGAGTCAGAAGTTTACATACACTCAATTAGGATTTGGTAGCATTGCCTTTAAATTGTTTAACTTGGGTCAAATGTTTCGGGTAGCCTTCACAAGCTTCCCACAATAAGTTAGGGGAATTTTGGTCTATTCCTCCTGACAGAGCTGTGTGTAACTGAGTCAGCTTTGTAGGCCTCCTTGCTTGCACTCGGTTTTTCAGTTCTGCTACAGATTTTCTATAGGATTGAGGTCAGGGCTTTGTGATGGCCACTCCAATACTTGACTTTGTTGTCCTTAAGCCATTTTGCCACAACTTTGGAAGTATGCTTGGGGTCATTGTCCATTTGGAAGACCCATTTGCGACCAAGCTTTAACTTCTGACTGATGTCTTGAGATGTTGCTTCAATATATCCACATAATTTCCTACCTCTGATGCCATCTATTTTGTGAAGTGCACCAGTCCCTCCTGCAACAAAGCACTCCCACAACATAAATGCTGCCACCCCCGTGCTCATGTTGGGATGGTGTTCTTTGGCTTGCAAGCCTCCCCTTTTTTCTCCAAACATAATGAATGTCATTATGGCCAAACAGTTCTATTTTTGTTTTCATCAGACCAGAGGACATTTCTCCAAAAAGTACGATCTTTGTCCCCCATGTGCAGTTGCAAACCGTAGTCTAGCTTTTTTATGGCTGTTTTGGAGCAGTGGCTTCTTCCTTGCTGAGCAGCCTTTCAGGTTATGTCGATATAGGACTCATTTTACTGTGGATATAGATACTTTTGTGCCTGTGTCCTCCAACATCTTCACAAGGTCCTTTGCTGTTGTTCTGGGATTGATTTGCACTTTTCGCACCAAAGTACGTTCATCTCTAGGAGACAGAACGTGTCTCCTTCCTGATTGGTATGATGGCTGCGTGGTCCCATGTTTTTTATACTTGCGTACTATTGTTTGTGCAGATGAACGTGGTACCTTCAGGCGTTTACTCCCAAGGATGAACCAGACTTGTGGAGGTCTACAATTTATTTTCTGAGGTCTTGGCTGATTTATTTTGAGTTTCCCATGATGTCAAGCAAAGAGGCACTGAGTTTGAAGGTAGGAATACATCCAAAATACATCCACAGGTACACCTCCAATTGACTCAAATGATGTCAATTAGCCTATCAGAAGATTCTAAAGCCATGACATAATTTTTGGGAATTTTTCAAACTGTTTAAAGGCACAGTCAACTTAGTATATGTACATTTTTGACCCACTGGAATTGTGATACAGTGAATTGTAACATTAGAAGTGAAATAATCTGTCTGTAAACAATTGTTGGGAAAATGACTTGTGTCATGCACAAAGTAGATGTCCTAACTGACTTGCCAAAACTATAGTTTGTTGACAAGAATTTTGTGGAGTGATTGAAAACGAGTTTTAACGACTCCAACCTAAGTGTATGTAAACTTCAGACTTCAACTGTACATAGATGTTCCTATTCATACATACAACTGTTACAAGTAGGCTATTTTGAAAAAGATTGTTTACTTGACTTTTTTACAACAAGAAAGAAAAACAAATTATTTATTTTTATAAGGAGATCCCAACAGATTGCAACATACTGGCATGTCACTTTCTGCGAGTGTGGAAATACAGTAGATATACAATAATATACCTTTAAGTAATAACAGCATTACAGTAGTATTACTTCTTCATACTGTCAGAATCATTTACTAGATTTGTTGCCATACTTCCAGTAGAGACGTCACATTTACAGTGCATTCCGAAAGTATTCAGACCTCTTGACTTTTTTCACATTGTGGTACGTTATAGCCTTTTTCTAAAATGGATTAAATATCGTTTATGTCTCATCAATCTATACACAATACCCCATAATAAAGCAACAACTGTTTTTTAGATTTTTTTCCAAATGTATTAATATTTCTAAACATAAATACCTTATTGACATAAGTATTCAGCCCCTTTGCTATTGGAGTTGAAATTGAGCTCAGGTGTTTCCTTTGATTATCCTTGTGATGTTTCTACAACTTGGTTAGAGTCCACCTTTGGTAAATTCAATTGATTGTACATTATTTGGAAAGGCACACACCTGTCTATATAAGGTCCCACAGTTGAGAGTGCATGTCAGAGTAAAAACCAAGCCATGAGGTCAAAGGAATTGTCCGTAGAGCTCGGAGACAGTATTGTGTCAAGGCACAGATCTGGGGAAGGATACCAAAACATGTCTGCAGCATTGAAGGTCCCCAAGAACACAATGGCTGCCATCATTCTTAATTGGAAGAAGTTTGGAACCCCCAAGACTCTTCCTAGAGCTGGCTGCCCGGCCAAACTGAGCGATCAGGGGAGAAGTGCCTTGGTCAGGTAGGTGACCAAGAACCTGATTGTCCCTCTGACAGAGCTCCAGAGTTCCTCTGTGGAGATGGAAGAACCAACCATCTCTGCAGCACTCCACCAATCAGGCCTTTATGGCAGAGTGACCAGACAGAAGCCACTCCTCAGTAAAAGGCACATGACAGCCTGCTTGGAGTTTGCCAAAAGGCACCTTAAGACTCAGACCARGAGAAACAAGATTCTCTGGTCTGATGAAACCAAGATTGAACTCTTTGGCCTGAATGCCAAGCGTCACATCTGGAGGAAACTTAGCACCAACCCTACGGTGAAGCATGGTGGTGGCAGCATCATGCGGTGGGGATGTTTTTCAGCGTCAGGGACTGGGAGACTAGTCAGGATCAAGGCAAAGATGAACTGAGCAAATTACAGAGAGATCCTTGATGAAAACCTGCTCCAGAGTGCTCAGGACCTCAGACTGGGGCGAAGGTTCACCTTCCAACAGGATAACGACCCTAAGTACACAGTCAAGACAACGCAGGAGTAMCTGGCACCTGCAGAGAAGAGGATCTGCAGAGCAGAATTGGAGAAACTCCCCAAATACAGGTGTGCCAAGCTTGTAGCATCATACCCAAGACTCAATGCTGTAATCGCTGCCAAAGGTGCTTCAACAAAGTAATGAGTAAAGTGTCTGAATACTTCTGTACATGTGATATTTCAGTTGTTTGTGTTTTATATATGAACAAAAATGTCTAAAAACCTGTTTTTGCTTCATCATTATGGGGTATTGTGTGTAGATTAATGTTTTTTTTTATTTTTTATACATTTTAGAATAAGGCTGTAACGTAAAAAGCGTAGGAAAAGTCTCTGAGGCGGTCTCTGTTTCAGTGTTGGACGAGGCGGTCTCTGTTTCAGTGTTGGACGAGGCGGTCTCTGTTTCAGTGTTGGACGAGGCGGTCTCTGTTTCAGTGTTGACGAGGCGGTACCCTGTTTCAGTGTTGAACGAGGCGGCCTCTGTTTCAGTTTTGGACGAGGCGTCCTCTGTTTCAGTGTTGGACAGGGTGGCCTCTGATCTGGCAGATGATGACTCCCAGCAGCACCAGGGCAGGCAGGAAGGAGTAGAGCAGGAGGAAGTCCAGGGTGTAGCAGTCCAGGGCTCCTGGGTAATCCTGGTCTATGATGTAATCTCCTGGACAAGCACACCTGATTCAACTTGTCTACTAATCAACAAGCCCTCAATGAGGTGTGTTTGTCAAGGGCTACAATGAAACTGTGTACTGTTGGGGGTACTCGAGGACCAGGGTTGGGAAACACTGGATTAGGCGATACAGTACAATGCAAGATCTCGACATTGGCTCTTTAGGGAAACCTGATAGGAATGTTCCATACTGTTACAGTACACGCATCACAGAATCCTGATTCATTTGGGCACTGGTTTCACTGGCTTCTTTAATTGGTGAAAGAGGTTTGGAATGAGTCTTACTGCAGGTGAAGTTGAGGCCATGAGCAGCTTACAGGCGTACTTCTGAAAGGTTTGGTAGCTGAGCCACTGGAGCAGCACATGCATCTGCTGGTTACTCCTATAGAGGGAGAGGAACAGGACAGGACCATCAGTTCATTTATGGTCTGTAGTTTACATATTTGGTGATGGGAGCCCAAATAAAATGTCACCAGTACCAATCATTTCCTATCAGCATCAGATACATTAATTGTTAATGGGTATGTGCAATTGCATGACAATTAAGACACTGAAAACACAAGTCCATATTTCCTAGTAGTGGTCTGACCTGAGGAATCCGGAGCCCACCTTAACGCCAGTCACATTGAGAAGGGCCTCTCATGTGTTGACCATGTTGGGGTCATGCACCACTCCCACAGCACCAGGGTCAGCAGCTCCGCCGCCACATGGGGCACCAGGAACCTCCACATATCTGAGCTCACCTCCAGCGTCCTGGGAGAGAGGGAGACGCATATGCATGGACACACAGTCGCATGTGGGGGACTATGAATGCAAATCTGCATGGTGAACATGGACATACAGACACCTCAGAGGCCGGTGGGAGGAGTTATAGGAGTACTAAATGGAAACCACACCGTTGTTCTATTTATTCCATTCCAGCGAGCCCGTTCTCCTACAGCTCCCCCCACCAGCCGCCTCTGACACATTCACACACAGAGAGCTACCAGTACAGGAAGGAGAGGAAGATGAGCACGCTGACAATGCTGAAGGGGAGGATGTGGAAGATGTAGGCCAAGAACATCTGCCACTTCTGGTACAGACCATCCTTACTCTCCTGGTCAGCCATGGCCCTCAGAGCAGGAACTAGAGGACAGCATCATTAGGCCAGTGGTGATTATGATATGAACACACCTCCTGCTATTGCATCCAGATCAGTATTACAAGGTTACCTTTAATTGTTTTTACCATCATACTTTTACACTGATTGGATTACACTTTCTCTTGTATGATGTAATTTCAGAGCATAGATTTGTTCAAGACCTTTAACCATTATAAACCCATTGCTGCTATCTACAGGGGTTTGGGTGCTTATTGACTCATGGTGTCCCTTATCTCCTTCCCTATTCCTTATCCCTACTCTGTGAGATAGGTGACGGAGAGAGGTAGGGGGTAAAAGAGAAGGGTTCACTGTTCTAAGAGATCCAGAGGAAAGTCCCTGACCAGGGTCCTCTAACCAAATACAGTAAGGTCCACGTGACCAGGACATCAATTCTTAAAGTTCTACTAGAGATAACCACAGGTTATGACAACATTGGACCATTTTGTTGTTATTGTAACTCAATATTTTATAAATTGTTTCTCCACAGATGTACATTAGCATAAATCAACCTGATCTCACTTACTGAGTGAGGATCTACAACTGCAAAGCCTGGTGCACTGGTACAGGGAATAGGGTGCCCGTTCAGACATAATGTAGTGCACTGTTACAGGGAATAGGGTGCCTGTTCAGACCAAATGTAGTGCACTGGTACAGGGAATACGCTGCCCGTTCAGCACAAATCTTGTGCACTGGTACAGGGAATAGGGTGCCRGTTCAGACKWAATGTAGTGCACTGMTACAGGGAATAGGGTGCCTGTTCAGACCAAATGTAGTGCACTGGTACAGGGAATAGGGTGCCTGTTCAGACCAAATGTAGTGCACTGGTACAGGGAAGACCCAGCAGAAACAACAAGATAAGTCACACAGAGCTACAGCGTTCAGCATGCCAGTGAAGGCCACGCCTCCATGGCTTGGTAGATGATTCCAATCCGGTCCTGTACCGCTCCCTTGGAAAAGTATTAATCTAGCTTCGTGACAAAGAAGGCCACAAGCAGGCCATAGATGAGGTTCTGGGACTGACGCATCAGGACACATCCAGTCTTGAGACAGGTTCCTCACAGTCCTCCTACAGAAAGAGAAAGCGAGAGGTTAGACAGGAGGACTGAGCCAAACAGTAAATCAGGAGGTGCCATCACGCACATCATAGGCTACTATACCCTATAACCATATTTATTTCCCTTCATAATCAATAGCAGTACAGCAGATACCATAGATTGAGGTGGGTTAGCAAGCCAAATGTGACAGAGTAGTTTGACCTCTGACCTGAGAAGTAGAACCCCTTTGATATCTATGGTACAGTAATATATTAACTTCACACAATGTATTCATGTACCACCCCTATCTCTCTATTGACCCTCCCTCCTGGTCTGTCCTATGGATTGACCGACAGTGGATCTGACTTCGGTGGACACGCGCTGCAGTGTGGCCACCACCTACAGTGGATCTGACTTCGGTGGACTCGCGCTGCAGTGAGAAAGGCCACCACCTACAGTGGATCTGACTTCGGTGGACTCGCGCTGCAGTGAGAGAGGCCACCACCTAGAGTGGATCTGACGGTGAAGTGGGGCACGCGCTGCAGCATCGAGAAAGGTCCACCACCGTATCAGTGGATCTGGTGCAGTGGACACGCGCTGCAGTGAGAGAGGCCACCACCTACAGTGGATCTGACGTCAGTGGACACGCGCTGCAGTGAGAGAGGCCACCACCTACAGATACATGCACAAGATCACCTCGTCCTATCAGGACTCAAAGATCTAAAGGAGCATGCTGGGACAGAGGACCGACAAACTCAAGAGCAAATAGTCGCCCAGCAGCCTGGCCAAACTTGCTGTGCTTCTCTGGACACTTGTAGCCAAAGATGTTGAAAAAGTTCACTATCTCCCCATGCCGGCCACAGAACACACCTTCTCCTTTACTCATTATGGCTATTCTACTGAGAGATGAGGAACACACAGGGCTGGAGTTAGTCCTCACCATTAACATAACTAAACAACAACAGAATATAATGCATTAACAGACTATTCTCATGGATGAAAACAGTCTGAAGATTGACATAACCACTGAACATACGGACATAACACTAAGCAGCTTCCTTCTCGTTCCCTCACCCTGAACATTTCAGAGCGTGACTGGTGAATGGTCATTATGAAGATGCGGTCCCTTCTGGCCAGCTCAGCCAGTAAAACAACAATCTGATTGGCCGTCATGCTGTCGAGGCTCGTGGTTGGCTCGTCCAGAAGGATGACCTCTGTAACGACATCACATGTCGCAAAGTCACACATCAGGGAATATCTAACGTAGAAAGAAACACATAAAAATCCAAATGAATTTGTATAAATGTTACAAACAAAGTTGAACTTTGGCAAAGTCCCTCTCTAACGGACAACTCTTTAAGATAAGTGTGTTCTTTTCCGTTAATTTCTCCAATTAACACATTTAAAAGATTGCCTCTTTGTAAAGGATGAGTGAAATTAACAGATATATTCATTGTGTGATGATTTATTAATTTCCTGGTTGATTGGCGAGGCAGCGGACGGAAACCCTTCATTAATGTGGCCCAGTGTTTGGGTGGAGAGAYGTTCGTCTAATCCGAATGAGGCCTAAGACCCCCTCATCCCCCTGGGGGTTCACAGGCCCTGATAAACTCCCCCTGGGACCCCCCACAGGATTCACTCAGCTTAATCCTGAGTGTATGATAACCCTGCCTTTCATTAGCCCCCTGTCCTCCATCTCTCCCTCTCTCTTCCTCCCTCTGTCCATTCCTCTCTGTTTCCAGTTATTTTTGACACACGTCTCATTGTTAGTGGTTGAACTTTGTGGGGACTTTTGATGATCAACGTTTTCCTCCGCTCAAGGTGAAATACTCTTATCCTAACAATGAACAGTATAATCCATGATGTTGAAAATTAGTATTCTTTGTTTTGTAAAACAACATATTTTGGTCATGTATGGTATAGCTAGCTATGTGTTTGTTAAAGGAACCTTTACATGCATGCCTCCTGAAATTTTGCACAGACAATGACCAAAGAGCTTCTTTGTCCTCACTAGGGTACTGAAGCAACTGCATGGCAATGGACACCCTCCTCCTCTCTCCCATAGAGATCCCTGCAAGATGCATCCTCCGATCACACTGTGGGTCACGTGACCTAGACTCAGCTCCGCCATCACCTGCAGGCCAAGAGGTCAGGTGTCAACAACTTATCACAGTTGACACCATAATCAATTGAAAAAATCTAGTGTATCTTCTTTAATGTGTGTCTGTTGTATGCCAGCCCTGGTCTAGAGGTCATCTCTAGTCTGTATCAGTTGTAGGCCAGCCCTGGTCTAGAAGTCATCTCTATTCTGTATCTGTTGTAAGCCAGCCCTGGTCTAGAAGTCATCTCTATTCTGTATCTGTTGTAAGCCACCCTCTAGAAGTCATCTCTATTCTGTATCTGTTGTGGCCAGCCTGGTCTAGAAGTCATCTCTATTCTGTATCTGTTGTAGGCCAGCCCTGGTCTAGAGGTCATCTCTATTCTGTTCTGTTGTAGGCAGCCCTGGTCTGAGATCATCTCTATTCTGTATCTGTTGTAGCCAGCCCTGGTCTAGAGAGCATCTTTATTCGTTTCAGTTGTAGGGACCAGCCTCCGGTCTAGAAAGTCATCTCTATTCTGTATCATGTTGTTACGCCAGCCCCAGTGTCTAGAAGACTCAGCTGAGGATGCAACATACTTTCCCGCCGTGCCCCTCCCAGTGGTCTCCTGCCTTAGATAAACAGTGAGCGGGGCGTCAAAGTCATAACTAGTAGGCTGGGGGGCATAGGGGGTATTGGCACCTTGAGATATTGTAAGAGAAAAACAATTGGATTATACAACGTGGGTCATCCTGATGCCTGCATTGGTTAAAACCGCAGTTTTTTAACCGGCTTAAATCTATGACGTTAAACCTGCCTATTCTCAATCTGTTCCAGTCTGACTTGACTTTGTCTTCGGCCTAAACACCCTGCCCAATACATCCTCCAAACACCGGCTTTCTTGGCAATCACTTAAATAAACTAATTCTTCACCATCGTGGCCAACCAAATAAAGTGAACTAGAATTGGTTTGCAATAGAGCAATTAGAGAATATGGGATCATTGAACAATTTTACTCACCATCCAGTATCCAAATTGGTTCCTCCAATAGAACATGTATCTGCAACAGAGGTTTATAACTTGTCATAGTTGAACCAATCCTGCTGTCCTTTTTTGATCGTTAAATGCTTTCATGTGTGATGATGTATCAACACAATATTCCTATCATCATTGTTGATTGGTGATTAGAATTAATGACTATCTATCCAATCAATTCATCTCTCTGTCTATATCCAATTCCATCATCCAAACTCACAGATTACGCTGGCGCCAATGGCGAGGATTCGTTGAGGGGACTTGGCCACACATGCGGTTGGATCAGCTGTAGGGATGCTGCTCGCCACAAGTGGTCAGCCAGCTAGTGTAGAAACTCAGAGTTCACTGGTTGCTGCAACTACAGTTGATACGAGTCGGAGCGACTTCTGGCTATTGCTAAGGAGGACAGAAGGATTAGTTGTGCTGGCATGATCGACCTGGTCTTTACCACTACCTCCATCCTGAATATGACACGCCATCGCCATTTACTAGGGAATCTGATTGCATCCGTAACTTAGACACGCTTTGCTTCTAAGCATCTCGCGTCTCGGAAATGTCGTGCAATAGGAGCTTGCTCAAGCTATTTAACATGAGTATCACTCACGAGTAGCACAGCCGCGTCGAGCTGCCATCAGAGTGGATACACGCGATGCCATAACCAGACGAGGCTAAGTTGATAGGTATATCTTCTATCATGGAAGTTCGGGTCGGGAGAACTAAAAATATATATAATCAATAATCAATCTATGACAAACATGCTTCAAAGGGGTCCATGGGGCTCTGCCTGTCTCTGTGCATCAATGCCGCGACACATCCCACCTGTTAACAATCAAGGCGCGACACCGCAAGACAGACCACATGTTTTGAACATTCTGCATACGATGGTAAACACACCGTCATAGATTTCTTTAAGTCCGCAATGAGTCACACGTCTGTTTTGGCAAACACGAAATAGGATGAGGTTAGCTCCCCATGAATCGACACCACCCAGATCTAAGTACAGACAGAATACCATACCAACTATGAACACTTCTATTCTTCTTAACTTAGTCCCGTTCATTTAGTATATATCGCGCAGGCAATTTTGCAAGCGAAATGTATCAGCCATTGACCTTTGTTGTGTATATTTGACATGGCTAGTTCCTCTTGAGCGACTGATCTAAATGTCAGTGTTTGCCATTTCCCTATTATCAGTATGGTGTGAATTTTGATCTTTTTAAAAAATATTTCTAGATCTGTTGCCCAGAAGCCTACCTGGGCCAAAGGTCCACAGTGGCGGTAGAGGCCACTCAGAGAGCCCACTTTGAGGTTACCCGCACTTGGCCCCGTCTGTGGTGAACAGCACCACGATCGTTCCCAGGTGGCGACAGCGGACACCAGACACTGGTCAGTGGACGCAGGTGTGTAGTCACAAGGCAAATAGCTGCCGTACTCATCCTCCCCTAAGAGGGAAAGGGGAGGAGAGGGGAGTGAGAGGAGAGAGAGAGATGGTCTTGAGGATGAGAGGCAATGGTTTTGCAAACCAGTCCTTCTAATTGGAATT